>NC_092860.1:155768680-155802142 GCF_032062135.1 Pyxicephalus adspersus
AATACCTACCAGGTGCTGAGTTAATTGATTGCACTACAGAGCACTTTTGGGTTGGTATACAGTGAATAAGAGGCCCTTTTTCCATTCCCACCCATGGGAAGAGAGCCACCCATTGGTACTGGGGCTGCTATGAATTGGGGGGCTCTAGGTCACCCTTTCTCAACCTTTTTATCCCCAAGGAACCCCTAAAAAAATGTTCAGGTTTCAAGGAACTACATGCAATATTGATGTTCGTGAAGAATGTTCTTTTTATCCGAATTCAATTTTTAAAGTTCATTGGGGTTATTTTTGTGGCGTTAGACCCGGAACAGGAGCCATTGGATGGTAAGGCTAAAGCAGCTCTGGCAACTTCTGGAGGAACCGTAGGGTTCTCTGGTTGAGAATTGGGTGCTGTAGGCATTGGTCTGGTTGAACCTAACCAAGGGTTTGGTGATATGGACCCTCCATGGGTGCATTATTAGTCCCCTAAACGGCTTTTTATAAACCATGGCTTATTCAGTTTTAAGGGGATCTATGAGTTCCGTGGCTTCTGAAAGAGCAAAACCAGCTCCACGTTTGTACCCCCAGGGGATCATGGGAATGGTCAGGGGCTCAGCAGCCATGATGGCTTAGTAGTCATGTCCTGTTGGGCTCTGCTCTTCTTCTCTCCTAATAAGGGACAGAGAAGATAATATAAACTCGATATCACCTCCACCCATGGAAGAATCTATGAGCTGCCATGCATAAGGCAGGAAGGGAGGTAACCTTTTATGAGAAACCACCGGAAGCCCAGGAAATGCGGTTCCCAAGATAACAGGTGTCATTTCAGATTTGACACAGCAAGATTGATCTAAATTTTTAAAAACATCATCGTTGTGAAAGTAACGGGTGGCTTTTTGGCTGCAGAAGATAGAAAAGTATTTTTACTGACTGAGATGGAAAGATAGATTTTGCCATGAACGTCATTCATTCGGCACATACCTGATCCGAGGTCCATCCAGACGTTAATGCTTGCAGATGTGAGATAACATTTATGGCTGAGGATGGCAAATATTCCACATGGAAAGTGGAAAAGGTCCATGTCAACACTGACATTTGTTCCATCATCATTGTATAATTGATGTCAATGTTTTGTAAGAGTTTGGAGAATGGTTATCCAATATGGCTTCCAGTTTTATAATAAGGCAAAGAAGAACAGATTTCATTGGTGATGGGTAAGTCTAGTGAGAGTTTGGAGAATGGTCATCTAGCATGGCTGTAAGATTCTTGGCATGACAACAAAGGACACCTCTCAACAGTTGTGGCCATAGATTACAATGACAGGTCTACAAGTGATAGGCCATTCAAATGGCCATCAAACATGGCTCCTAGTGTTTGACATGGCAAAAAAAGAACACCTTTCATCAGTGGTGGTCTTGGAGCAATGAGTCTAGTGAGTGCTTGGAGAATGGTCATCCAGCATGGCTTCCGATATTATTACATGATTTGACAAAGGTGGTCATAGAACTAAGCTATAAATCTCTCAAGTGAGAGCTTGGAGAATGGTCATCCAGCATGGCTCCAAAATTTACCATGTAGAAAAGAAGGACAGCTTTGAGCAGCAGTGTCCATTGTGAGGAGCAATGGGTCTATCTAGGGAGAGTTTGGAGAACCATCCAGCATGGCGCCCAATTTTATAACATGGGAAAGAAGAACAACTCATCAGTGGTCGTCGTTGAGTAGAGCAATGGGTCTATCCAGCGAGAACTTGGAGAATGGTCATCCAGCATGGTTCCAAATTTTATGACATTGAAATGGTCCATGATGGTCCAGAACAATAGGTCTATCAAGAGAGTTTGGAGAGTGGTCATTAAGAACAGATTTCAGCCGTGGTAGTCATGGAATAAAGCCATGCATCTATCTAACAGTCATCTAGCATGACTCCCACATTATGACCTTGGTGGCCAATGGTGGCCATAGAGTAGAGCAATGGGTCCTCCTGGGGAGAGTTAGGAGAACCATCCACCATAACTGCCAAATGTATGACATAGAAAAGAAGAACACCTTTCATTATAAGAGGTGGTCATGGAATTGGCCATGACATGGCAAAGAAGGACAGCAGTTGTGGTCATAGATGTCTATGATGGGTCCACCAGTGTTATATGTGAGCTTGGAGAAGGTTAGTCCAACATGGCCCATCATCTCCTGGCATTGGGGGACAATTTTCATTAGTTCTTCCAGACTTCAGTGATAGGTCCAGTTGTTCCTAGAATTCTAACGGACTCGAAGCAACCTTAGACACCTTGATTGAAATGTCTGGGATTTGTAGAATACTGGTGGTGGAGACCATTTCATGTCCTAAATCTCATCTTGCCATTGCTCTTCCTTTTTTCTGGTCTTTCCCTTCTCCTGCACTCTTTCTTTGTAAGTTTGGGAAGCTAAACCTTGTGTGGTCCTTCATTAAAGTAACCTGGTGTCCTCATGCTGGTAATCTCCTCATGGTGATTCTGTGGAACCCTCAAGTTCCCTTGTGTACCCCATACCCAGACTGGACAGTCAACATATTCACCCCACCTCTAAATATTAAACTTAGGAAGCCTCGTCGGCCTCGTGATCATTTGGAACCAGGCACTGTGACGGAGCCCATTTGGTATTTAGAGCCAATGAATATAAGGCTGGCGGTGTGAGGTCATGTGATCATTCTGAACCCAGTAGAGAAATTGGATTGTGTTGTGATTGTTTGGTGACCCCAATGTAGGAAATGGAAACCTTAAGATCCTGGAGTCATAAAGAGCAAATGTAAAAACTGGCCATCTGATGAGGTCATGTGATTCTTTCTAATCCTGGGAGCCCTCCCTAAGAACGACCAGCCAATGGGAACACTCGATGACGTCTGTGCAACCAACTGGCAGAGCCGTGTTGCTATTGTAAATGGTGGTCAGTGCCCAATGGTGGGAACTCTCCAGATGATGTTTTAGGCGAAAAACCAAGGGGCTCATTGGCAGACTACACACTCCATGCAGTGCCATACCTGGGGATCAAACCCATGTACCCCAACGTATTAAGGTGTGCTGCCACCTAGCTGCCTGATACAAGCACTGCAGTGAATCCCCTATGTTCACACATGGAATGTATGGGGAAGGTGACTGGTTAAGTGGTAAATTGCAGATGGAACCCCCCCATCTTTCCTCCATGGAGCCAGATAATTGCAGAGATACTGAGATAAAATTCCTGAGTTGGGAAGGAAACAATTATTCCCGAAATTTAAATTCTTTGTGCCTCACTCGCTATGGGAAAAGCCACCGATCCTCCTCCAAATTACCATCAGACCTTGTTTACAACACGGCTAATTGAAAACAGACCAAGTATTACCTCTAACTGAGGTCACATGACTCCCCATAAAAATGACTTCCTGTGTCTACCTCCCCAGAAGGACAGAGCCATGTTTGTGCAGGGATCTCCCAGGGTCACCATCATGGAGGCCTCATGTAAATCCCGATTGAGTTTTGATTCTCTTTACAATATAAAAAAGTTGATAATAAGTTAGAATTGCTCCTCAGGGGCGGAGCTAAGAGGTGCTCCCGGAGGAATGAAAAAAAAAACATAACAGCCACAGACCATTTACAGAGCAATATTTGGGTGGAATGATCCTTTAATTCAAAAAAGATGAATGTGGAAGGCAGAATGAATCAGATTGATTCCGGTGAGTCAGTGAGTGAATCAGGGAAGAGGATCCCAGCATCATCATTATATAAATAATAAACGTATTAATGTTAGCTTTCAGCAGATAGAAAATAAATACCGGGTTATCCTGCCAGAAATCCTTGTAACCTTCTCTGCACTCAATCCCAAAGAAGGGTCCCAACTTTCTGCCCTATCAGCTGGGAACTACATAACCCCTCCTACCTATATAGGGGGGATAGGAAAGGGGCGTGTTCTGTAGTCCTTACATGCTTTCTCAAGTGACAACGCTGCTTCTCTATAGATAAAGGGTGAGGAGTGAGCACTGTTACCCTGAGACAAGAAATGTTACTGGCAGGATCATCAGTTAAGGTGATTGTGGAACTATGAAGAAGGGGATTTGGGTGTAAAGGGGATCTCTGATGTGAAGCTGGGGACACTAATCAGAGGGGGGGGGGTTCTGATGTGAAGAGGGGGACATTATTACTAAAGTAAACCACTGATGTAACGGGCAGTATGGTGTGAAATGGGGGGGTCCAGCTGTGAAAGGGGAATGCTAATGCAAAGGAGTGTCCAGATATTTAGGGGGACTCCCAATATAAAAGATGGACTTGATGTAAGGGGGAGGGGGGGGTTATGAAAAATGGACTAACATGGAGAGGGAATTTTGACATAAAGAGGGACTCTAATATGAAGCTGCGGACACTAATGTTAGAGGGGGCTCCTTATATGCAGATGGGACTTTGATGTGAAGGGGGATTCTGGTTTAAAAAGGACCCTGGAATGAATGTAAAAGGAGACTCTGAGGTAAAATAGGGGGTCCAAATCTGAAGGGGGGCTCTGATAGGGGATGCAAATCTCATGTGAAGGGGGGCTCTGATGTAAAATAGGGGGACTACATGTGAAGGGGGGCTTTGATGTGAAATGGGGGGTCCAGGAGTAAAGGGGGACTCTGATGTAAAATGGGGGGTCCAGATGTGAAAGGGTGGCTCTGATATAAAATGAGGGGTCCAAATCTGAAGGGGGCTTTGATGTAAAATGGGGGGTCCAGATGTGAAGGGGGTCTCTGATGTGAAATGGGGGTCAAGATGTGAAGCAGGACCTCTGATTTAAATTTTGGGGGTCCAGATGTGAAGGGGGACCTCTGATTAAAATTTTGGGGGTCCAGATGTGAAGGGGGGCCTCTGATTTAAATTTTGGGGGTCCAGATGTAAAGGGGACCTCTGATTTAAAGCGTGCAGTGTTATGTAAAGGGGATTCGGATGTAAAGGTGGGGGTACTCTGATGTGAAATATGAGGTCCAGATGTAAAAGGGGGCTCTGATGTAAAGAGGAACCAATGATTTAATGTATGGCGTCTTATGTAAAGGAGGTTCCCTGATGTGCAATGTGGGGACCAGTTGGGATTGGGGACTCTGAAGTAAAGGGAAAAATAATGTGAAGGGGAAAACTCTATTGTAGTGGGGCTCCTGATGTATGGGGGGCCCAAATAGTGTCAAAAATTAGCCCTGGGGCGGTGAGATCTGTAGCTAGAGGACCATCATCGGTGGTGTAGGGATATCACAGAAGGGGGAGGGGTGCCGGTTTAAATTCCATGTTGGGGCCCCATAGAGCTGCGGTTACTGCACTGCTTCATGCCGCTTTATAGCTCTGCGAATCGCATGCACCATGCATCACATGTGCAGTCACACCTCTCAAAATGCGCTCCATGCATTCTCCAGGTGGTGAGTCAGAATTCCTCCTAAAGGGGCACTCAGGACCCCCAACCACAAATAATAGTTTTGGTCTTTGATAGAAAAAGGGGAAACAACGGTTCTATTTCTCTGTAATGGGGAAGTCAGAGTGAATCAGCTCTGTTATGGTGAATCAGAATGATTTGGGGAAGAGGATGCCAGCTTCACTTTCACTTAAAATTTTCTATTATTATTTCACGCCGGGTGAATGGTTTGGTAGATTTTGGTAACATTGGTGGGTGAATGTACGTGGCAGCCACGATTATTAATGTGGTGTGTTCTTTTATCGGTGACTGTACTTTACTGTTCTCCCCTCGCAGTGAATAAGGACTGAGCAGTCTTTGGGAATCTGGAAAGGTTTTAGGATGAAAGGGTTAAAGTCTATGAATGTAATAACAGCGGGCGGGGGTGGGGGGACATCCCATGGAGGGATCTGGTTGTAATAATGATCCTTCCTGCCAGATCTCTGACTTATAATAACAGTCCTCTCCCTCCACCATCTCTGGGCCAAGTCAGGTTCTGCCAGGACTGAGACCTGAACCCTGAGATGTGTGTCCTCCTCCCTTCACTCATGTTATTGTTAACGAGAGAGCGCCAACATACACAGGAGCGCTGCATGGAGTGATCACACGGACTTGCAGGATAAATAAACATGTTATTGTCAGAACCATCAGCATCGGACCACAGGATCTGTACTATCCGGGCCATCTGACCCCCTTCACCCCTATAGGAGGCCTCCCATTCCCAACCATTAGTATGGGGTTAGTCCTCCATGGAAGGCTTTCTACAAGGTTTTGGAGGGTGCCCATTGCTGGGGTCTGGTGATGACGGTAGGTGAGAAGATCGGGGTCACCATTCTAATTCACCCTGTACGTGGTCAGTAGGGGTCTGAGCTCTGTGCAGGACACTCCACTTCCTCCTCACCAGAATGGTCAAACCATGGCCGGCGCTGGCATTGTACCCCCGGCACAGTCATGGTGGACCAGGAAACAACCCTCACCAAACCATGACTATAAGGCTGGAAAAGCACAATTGTCTATAGGTCAGTGTGATGGTCAGGTGACCTCATACTTATGGCCATATAGGTCGGTGTGATGGTCAGGTGACCTCATCCTCTTGGCCTTATAGGTCAGTGTGATAGTCAGGTGACCTCATACTCTTGGCCATATAGGTCAGTGTGATAGTCAGGTGACCTCATACTTATGGCCATATAGGTCCGTGTGATGGGCAGGTGACCTCATACTTATGGGGTTATAGGTCGGTGTGATGGTCAGGTGACCTCATACTCTTGGTCTTTTAGGTCAATGTGATGGTCAGGTGACCTCGTACTCTGTGCCTTATAGGTCGGTGGGATAGACAGGTATTATTATTATATTTTGAATACTAAACTTTATTGCTATCACAAGGAGACTGCTAAGAGCCCTATGTGACTTCATTACAGAGGGGTGACAGGTTCCTCTTATTGAGATATCAGGGGTGGAGCCCCTTTATTCTAACATCCCCAGCCCCCCCTCCTAGGTGTCCCCCTGCCAGGGTGCATTTGGGATTTACCAATGAATAGCAACGCGGCCATTACCATTCACACTCCGGTGACCCCACCATTCATATTTATACGCCAAGCAGCACAAAACAACTGCATGTGACACCGCATGTCCTGCCACCCGGCCCATGCCAGGATTTTGGCCCCTGAGGGCCCAGCAGGACAAAATCTGCTGGCCCTGTACGCCTGATGTGGTATAGCCGAGGATTGAAAGTAATCGGAGTGCTCCCAGTGCAAATACGTCTACAGAGGTCACCTACCTTATCCTGCAGGGTCACCGACCTCCGGATACGTCCATTCAGCAGCCACGTCGCACTCACTTCTTCCCCGTGTGTTGCCCCTGGAAACAGAAGTTTATTCTGATTGGTAAATGCTCAGAATCAGCTATAAAATGTGACATTTGGCTGTGTGCGCCCTCATTCTGCCATGGCAGTCATCTGGCAGCAATGGCCGATGCCAGGAATACCCAAGTCTGCCTCCTGCAGTTATACTTCTCAGGGATGGCTGGTGGTGCTGTGATTTACTTCTTCTTCTGTATTCTCTCCCTGTCAGGTTGTAGGGCGCCCATAGGGACCCCCCAATCTCCTGCCTGAGCTGATAACACCCCCAGATATCCCCTCCAGGACAATGACAGATTTACATCAATCAATACATCTTTATTAAAGAAAGTGAGTAGAAGTTTTTGTACAATTTTTTTAATATTCATCCTAAATTATTTGGACTATTTTGGTAAATATTCCACAATTTAAATGTACTTTCTTTTAAAGCCAGCAGATGGCGCTGTCAGCTCCTTTTATTGAAACTGTTTACAGAGCTCTGTAGCTGAAGCTGAGATACTGATCAGTCCATTCACACGGAAAAACGAGGTCACATGGCAGAATGTCATTGCTGTCTGTCAGCCAACTCACAGTGCTCAGGGAATCCTTTGTAAGTAAAACAAAGAATGGTTTGGCACAACATTTGTTCAGCACCTGGCAGGGGGGCCCCGGAATAAAATTCACACCCTTCCCCCACCATGACACGCATATGCTGAATAATATACATGCCAGGGAAACAGCTGCACGTGTGTTCTACATGCCACGGCATATGTCGTTCTGCATGTCTGGTCATGTGATGCACACACTAGTAAACCAACCTACCTGGATTGGATCACCCCACTGGATCCCCTGGGCCCTTTAACCCACCATGTATGGGATGATCCCCATTGGCTGAGACGGTGGCGGCCTATTGTTTATAATCTGGAACTACAACAAGGCGCTGGGGATTAATATTCCTCCAGCCAGACCATGCCTTGGCACAGCCGACTTCCCATCATCATCCAAAATCATCACCGCCTGCCAAGACATGGAAGACTAAAGCGTCCGCTCAGCACCGGCCCCATGGTGGGGTGATGGGGGATGGGCTGTTGTTTTGATATAATTTTTGCCTATTGCAAAGGAATTTTGGAATATTCATTAAAAAAAGTGAATCCGGGGTGCTTTGTACCCCTTTAATAGAAGTAGGAATGGGGATGGGTTATGCAAATGAGAGAGCTGTGACTCCGCCCAGTAACCCCCAAAGTGGGGCTTTTGCAATCCCTGAACTTCTTTCTTATTTTTTATTGGTCCTCAGCAGATTTGGCAGTGGTGACCCCCCCAGGGCAAACTTTTTAGTGCCCCCCCCCCCCTATGGATGACTGTGACTGTGATTTCCCCCCAGTACTCTGATGATGGGAAGTCCTCATACGGGGCCCCCTTCCTTCCTGACATGCAGTACAACATACAACGTGGTCATCATGGACTTTGCACCTAGTCCTTGGTCAGCATGACATACAATAATCTTTGGCTGGTCATAGGATGTGACATATAGAATATACATATAGGGGGCAGTGTTGGGGGGGGTATACCTAGGCCCAACACACATATGTGGAGCCGCCCTAGTGGGGGGTTGTTTTGGTCACAGCCGTGTGCTCGGGTCACCAAGCTGTCAGCAAATAGGAAGCCGGTGAGATAAAAGCCCCCAGCTAAAATTGAAGCAAATTTTGCCAAAATTTTTCCAATTTTTCTGCATTGTTTATCTCCATTATAGATGACTGTGACTTTGATTTCCCCCCAGTACTCGGCCTGATGATGGGAAGTTATCATACACGGCCTCCTTCCTTCCTGACATCATGCAGTACAGCATGTAACATGCAATGTGGTCACGCAGTCCTTGGCCAGCATGACATACAATTCTCTTTGGCTGGTCATGTGACGTGACATATGGAATATACATATAGGGAGCAGACTTCAATATGTGGAAAGGAAATGGGGAAACGTGCTGGATAATGCGTTATATTTCCCGCTCTGTAGAGTAACAAAAGCGCATTATCTGCATGGGGTCTGCATGCCAGCCGTGGTGTCAATCATCCTCAGCCCCTCGCACTACTCATAGCATAGCTGCCCTGTATTGTATGAAATATCCCCCCCAAATCCAGAAATGGATCCTTCCTCTATTACTTGAATCATTTAAAACATCTCAAGCTCGCCCCCTAATGGCTGCAAGTGGTAAATAGGAAATATACCCGTGCTGTATTTTATGTATAATTCAGGGCCCAATGGTTGCTGCCCCAGCTACACTGTAGTCCCCCATGACAATATTTGGGCTGCACCCCGCCCTGATGAGCAGTTTGTAGCTGGCTGCAGATCCAACGCATTCTCGCAGGAGTCAGGCTCATCACTGGAACGTTTGTTGTGTTTTTCAGACCAAATAAGGACAGATCTGATTGTTTGCGTCCTGATAATGAACCGAGGAGCGAGCAGCGAGCGCAGATCAGTGATTGGAAGGCGCAGATAGCAATATGAAACATCGCTTACCAGAAACGAGATAAAAGGATATGGAAGTCAGTGTGGTTTAACAGCTCTATAAAGAAATGTGCAGGAAGAGCAATATGAGACATCAAAAACAAAATGACACGAGTTACAAAATCGCTAATTCATTTCAGCCAATCGGTGAGCTTGGGGCAGGGAGGTGGGGGTTGGGTTGTAGACAGGTAGCCTAATGGTGCGTAGGACAGTCCATTATCCATTACTACCACCAATACCCCCACCTGTAGCTCAAGGCAGATTGTAGCGGATTGCCCCCATTCATCTGTATTGGAGTGGCTGGGAACAATTTGCAGTTGCATTTGAGTTGCGGCTGACTGGGCATGCAGCTTCCGGCCTCCATAGACCTGAATGGGGATGTAAGGCTGCACCTCTACGCAGCATTGTGCAGGAAGCATTCACCTGTCTGTGCGGATCCATATGGAGGGCAGAGAGGGCCCAGACATGGAGGAGGAAGGAAGCCGCATTCCCTAGAGGGTAAAATATTCCAAAGGAGAGCCAACCGCCCGCCATCTGCCAATGCAATACACACAGGGCCTGCGATAGCTGCAAGTCACAGCACTACTGCAAATCCAAAAATCACACACCAGCCAATCCGCTGCTGAACACTGCACACACGGGTACAATGGGGGCCAGCAGGGGATTTTTGGTAAAATGGGCATTGGTTGGACATTGCTGGTTAGGGAATTGCAAACCTTCGGAACATAATGCTGTCATCTGATATGTAATGCAAGCATGGGATTTGTGGGAACATGACACAGGGGGTAAAATAACTGGGATATGCTCTCCACAGGTTCTCCTATTCATGAGGTAAATTCCTCTTTACTTAATGATCCTGCCAGTAACACACGTCCGGTCCTTGGGTGACAGCGATAAGTGTATTTTATCGATAAAGCAAACGTGTTGTCACACACATTCTGTACTTGCTGAAAATGAAGGTAGAAAACTAAAGCGGTCACCACATCTGAGCTGCAATATATTACATTGGTGTCCTTGTGGTTAGATAAAGATGAATCGCATGAATGTGACCAGAACGTTCCGTGTCCTCCTGCACCTCTCTCTAGGTCCCATCGCACCCCCCTCCCCCAATCATGTGATATCACGAAGAGGTCCTTGCCCCCAATATAAAGGGACACCCCAGTGTTGAGGGAAAGAACAGGGCATGGTACCAGAATGGGGGGTGACATGATAACTGCCCCCCTTTTCCTGGCCACGTGCAGCTCTAAGGCACCCCGAGCATGTTATGAGATATATAAATACCCCCACATTATAGGGGTGACCTATACATACTCCATGCAGCTGTTGTTCCTATAATGATAACCAGGTCCCCAGCGCTGTAAGGGGAGAGCTCTTCTCACCTCTGTGTTGGATTTCCCTCGCGGTGGAATTTGAAGGTGAAAGGGGGTCATAAAATGAGGCAGTCTGACAAATTCTGCCCCTGGGGGTAACATGAGAGTACCATATAATCCCAAAACAATGGCCAGACATAATCCGGGGGTATTAGAGGCTGGTATGTCACCTTTTCACCTGGGACCCCACAGGAGCTCTGTGAGTGCAGCGTGTGTCCACCTGGGGGCGTCCCATCATTCACAGGGCAGGGACACCACTTGCATGAGGGGTAAGTGGCATCTACAGGAAGGGGGGGGGGACAGTCCTAGTTAGGCTGCAACATTGTACAGTGTTTGGAAATGTTTTAATGAGGGTCCCATAGCAGCTGTGGCCCCTACCTCTCCATGGCATGTGTTGGAACATGTCAATGTCACATGATCTATAGAGGCAGCGGGGGCTTTGCTTTACTTCAATTCCAACACAGCCCCATATTGCCCAAACCTGCGATTTCCCTGCTGTATCTGTGAGAATAAATACCCCCGGTGACCCCGCAGATTGTAAATTGTTGGAGGGGCCCCAATACAATTCCTGTAATTATCATGTTGGCAGGCTTGGAGAGGAGGGGGATGGGGGGTTCTGATCCGGCTCCTTTCCCATGACCCAGGAGGGTTGGAATCATTTATCAGGACTCATTGGGGTCTTATATGTGAAACCCTTTCATAGTTCCCTCATTAGCCTGAAGTCTTATGGGCCCCATTACCAGAAGAAGGGGCCCCGGAGTTTAGGGACTGCGCACTGGCCACCTGCCAGACATTCACTTTATATGGGGGCTCCATTCACGTGAGAGCTCCACACAAAACATCCCAGCATGGAAACTACAGCGCTGGGCCAAAGAGCTTACACTTCAATATACGCCAAACAAAGGCTGATTGGCTGCTTTGAGCTTCACAGAGAAAATACAGATCAGGCATAATGAACATTCACTCGCATTCATTTCCTAAACTAGAGCATATTCACCAGCCTAAACCAGGCGATTCACCTCATTATTCACTCAATCCGTAGTATTAGATTGCTGAGGGTGAATGTTGGGAGAATAGATGAGGATTGTAGGGATTGTGGCGAGCAAAGAAATACAAATGGTGGCCAACGTGGCTTCATAAGGTGGCGCCACCATCATCAATGCCACCAACCCGACACGTGGACTGATAGGACGAGCAGACCCCCGATAGGTACCCACCTACCACATGTCATACATTGGGGGTCAGTAGAAGGAATGTCCCATACATTGGGGGTCTGTGGGAGGAATGTCCCGTACATTGGGGGGTCTGTGGGAGGAATGTCCCGTACTTTGGGGGTCTGTGGGAGGAATGCCCCATACATTGGGGGTCTGTGGGAGGAATGTCCCATACATTGGGGGGCAGTAAGAGGAATGTCCCCCCTTACATTGGTGGTCACAATGCTCCTTACTTTTTTTGGGCAGTGAAAATATTGTCCTATATGTTTGTGGTCAGTTACATTGGTGGAAAGTGGGGAGAGTTCTCATCATATTGGTGGAATTTAGGAAGGATGTCCCTTACATTGGGGGTCAGTGGGGGAATGTCTCGTACATTGGAGGTCAGTGTGAGGTCCCCTTTACATTGGGGGTCAGTGTGGGGTCCCCTTTACATTGGGGGTCGGTGGGGGTCCCCTTTACATTGGGGGTCAGTGTGGGGTCCCCTTTACTTTGGGGGTCAGTGTGGGGTCCCCTTTACATTGGGGTCAGTGGGAGGAATGTCTTGTACATTGGGAGTCAGTGCGAGGTCCCCTTTACATTGGGGGTCGGTGGGGGTCCCCTTTACATTGGGGGTCAGTGTGGGGTCCCCTTTACATTGGGGTCGTTGGGGTTCACTTTATATTGGGGGTCAGTGGGGGTCCCCTTTACATATGCAGTCGGTGGGGGTCCCCTTTACATTGGGACCACCGATGTCGCCCAGCGCTCCCACATAACATCGGCCCCAGAGCTAAGCAGATACCCCAGATGGGACCCCTAACAACCCCCTGCTGGGCCCCCCCTCTCATTCCTTTCCTATTACTTCCATGGTATCTCCTGATTGGGGCCATATACACGTGCTGAGCTCTGTATATGCGGAGCCCTTGGATTGTCAGCTCTCAGACCATCCATCCATCCAATCATTCATCCGATCATTCATCCGATCATTCATCTCTATCACACAGTGAGCCGTTAACCCTTTCCTGCCCCCGCCCCCAAAAAAAAAACCCTTCTACAGACCTCTGCAGCCCCAGCCTGACCTAACTGCCATCCAGCAGCAGAGGGAAGAAGTAGAAGGAAACATCAGCTGCATGGTGAGGGACTACAACTCCTATCAGTCCATGCTGGGACTTGTAGTTCCTCACCGGCTGCAGAATTAAAGTTTTTCCATCCCTAGAAAGCAGAATTCCCCTTTCACCCCTCACTCACCGACAGCCGGCTGTGGGGCAGATAAAGGGGTCACCAGCAGTAGCAGGGTACAAATCCAGAACCACCGAACTCCTTTCTGAGGGCCAAATTCCCAGCTGGTCCCCATCCCGGGACTTTAGTAGCGCTCATCGCCCAGCCAGCCTCCCCCTTCTCTCTCTATATATATCCAGCTGTGATGCACAGGCCCCGCCCATAACCACGCCCATCTCCGCCCTCACTATGTACAGCCGCTCCGCCCATCTGTAATAATAGGCTGCCTGATTCCTTTGCCCCGCCCATTTCCACCCTCACTATGTACAGCAGCTCCGCCTAATTGTAATATTAGGCTGCCTGGCTCCTCTGCCCCGCCCAAGGGGAGGGGCCACACATCCAGATGTTTTATTGTCAGTGCAGGGCAGAGCAAATGGGGATTAAAGGGTAACTCCAACCAGGGGCCCCTGGACACCCAAATAATAGCTTCTCCATGTGCAGACCGGTCCACATTGCTACCCTGGAATGGTTTTATAGGGTCACTGGTTTTGGGGACATTTAATGAGGACTACAGAGCCCCCCCTAGTTAAAGGGATCAGGCTGTCCTGGGGTGACAACTTTGGCTGGACAGAATGTATTTATAAATAGCGTTCCCACCCTTAGAGAGGAAGTGTTATAGGACTACAGAATATATTCCTGATCCCCATTGCATAGGGGGCTGTTCTGTTATCCTCTAACACTTAAGGGTGACAACGCTAGCTGGACAGAATATGTTAAGGAATAGCGTTGACACCCTAAAACAGGAAGTGATTTAGGACTACAGAACACCCCCCATGGTCTGAGGATCAGGAAAGGTCCTAAACCACTTCCTGTATCAGGGTGACAACACAGTTTCTAAATGCATGCTGCTTAGCTGGCGTTGTCACCCTTAGACAGGACGTATTACAGGAGGACAGAACAGCTCCCGTGTTATGGGGCTGTGACTACATTGAATTCTCTTATCGTGGCAACACCCCTGTGAAATTCCTATTGAAATGTCCACTTGTAGTCACTATTTCCTGTAGGGGTGACAACGGAAAATCCCATTTGGGAGACAAGGACGGAGCGTTGTCACCCTATAATAGGACCTGTGAGATCTTGTTGGCAGGATCACCGGGGATGATGAATTTCCCTCCCTCCAGCACAGGGAGGAATTTTCTGCATTTGCTTTGAAATTGGAGGAAAAGCCCTGAAGGGGAATTCTGCTTAAATGAGGATTAACCCTCCGATGACCCCGGGTGACACAAGAGCTCTCCCCTCCCCCAAGGCTTACCACAGCTGCAATTACAGGAGAAACCAGAAACTTACCACTCACCTCCCTTCATTTACATAAAAAAAGGTAAAAACATGGCCGCCGTTTAGGTGGTACAAGGGGTATGTTGGGCCCTATTATTTTGAGGGCCCGGCCAGGGTTCCCAACATAATCTCCGATCCTCTAGGCCTAATACTACAGCAAATTTCAACTACTTACCCCCACAGTAATGCCCTGTTTGGATGAAGACTCCGCCCACTGATCACATAGAACTGCCCACTCGGCATCCCTCTGCGGAAAGCATTTTATTTCCTATACCCAATCACCATCTTCCCTAATGGCTCCGCCCAGCTTCCTGTGGTTCTGACCAATAAATGGGAAAGCCAGCCTAGCATGGACTCTGAGGGGGCAGAAACAGCAGCCATCTGGGGACCGGACACAGGGGGCGCTCTGCTCTCATGTTATTTCCATCTAGCGCTGTGTTATGTTTGACTTATTCAGAAACATCTAAATAGACCCAGTCAGTGCCATGTGAAAGGGCTTATATCTGAGTATCTAGGACTGGACATAGGGGGCCGCTGTGTTCATGTTTGCTCTACGTTATTTCCACCTGAAACCATATTGCTCCTTTAGATTCAGAAATCTGGGAACAGGCCCAGTTAGTGCCATGTGATGGGCTTATATTTGAGTATCTAGGACTGGACACAGGGGGGGCATTCTGTTTAAGTTTGCTCTACATTATTTCCACCCGGCACCATATTGCTTCCTTCAGATTCAAAAATCTGGGAACAGGCCCAGTCAGTGCCATGTGAAGGACTTATATCTGAGTATCCAGGACTTCATTCTGGATAGGGGGATTCCAGGATCAGACACAAGGGGTCGCTCTGATTGTGGCTGCTCTCACATTATTTCCACCCAGATTCATATTGCCTCTGTCAGATTTAGGAATGTGTAAAGAGGACTCAGTGCAGTGTGATGGGTTAATATCTGAGTATCTAGGACCAATCATTTAATCTGGATGGGGGATCTGGGGACTGGTCAGTGGGGGGCGCTGTGTTCACATCTGGTCTCACAATATTTACACCTGGCTTAATATTGCTTCTTTAACATGTAAAGAAGTCTCAGTGGCATGTGATAGACTTATATCTGAGTATCTATGACCAGTCTTCATTCTGGATGGGGGGAATCTGAGGACTGGTCACAAGGGGGGCGCTCTATTCTTGTCTGGCCCCATTTTTTTGCACTGGGCACCATATTGTTTCTTTCAGATTCAGAAATCTGGGAACAGACCCAGTCAGTACCATGCTAAGGGCTTATATCTGAGTACATCTAGGACCAGTCTTCATTCTGGAGGGGGGTTAATCTGATGACCAGACACAGGGGGGCGCTCTATTCATGTCTGCTCTTACATTATTTCTAGCCTGCTCCAGATTGCACCTGGGAACAGAGCCAGTCAGTGCCATGTGACCTGTCAGTGTATATTAAGGGGAGAGAAGGGTACGGGGTGATCTGGGGCAACCTACCTGCTGAGTGTGGAGGAAGGAATGTGAGATAAGAATTGCATCATTTATCACCTCCAACCATTGCACAGATAATGAAATGATCCCAGATATCCCATCATGCCATCAAAGATACGGCTCTGTGACGAATGGTGGTAGTGGGAGTCATGCACGCCACTGTGCGCGCCTCAACTCTATATATACAGATAGATATTGATGTGTTTACCCTCCTAAGTGCCCCCCGGATGTCACCGTATCCCCATTACCCTCCTAGGTGCCCCCTGAATGTCACCAAAACCCCATTACCCTCCTAAGTTCCCCCCAGATGTCACCGTAACCCCATTACCCTCCTAAGTGCCCCCTGAATGTCACCGTAACCCCATTACCCTCCTAGGTGCCCCCTGAATGTCACCGTAACCCCATTACCCTCCTAGGTTCCCCCCGGATGTCACCGTAACCCCATTACCCTCCTAAGTGCCCCCTGAATGTCACCGTAACCCCATTACCCTCCTAAGTGCCCCCTTAATGCCCCTGTAACCTTCCACCCTCCTATCTGCACCCTTGATTGTTCCTGTAACCCTCTGCACCTTTCTCGGTGCCTTTCTCTCTTTTTCTGTCACCATAACCCTTCACTTTCCTCTGTGGCCCCATGAATGCCCCCTCCACCTTCTTCTGTGCCCACCAGCTAACGTCCTTATAAACCCCATCCTCCGCTCTGCCCCCTGAAGGTCCCCATACTCCCCTTCCAAACACCGTATTTGCCCCAGAGTGTCCCTGTAGACAGCTTTTGTCCTCTGTGCCCACCTGAATGCCCACCCAGTCCCCTTACTGTCCCACTGACTTTCAGCCTAACCCCCACTCTCCTTTCTGACTCCCATAATATCCCCCAAAATACCCCACCCTCCTATTTGCCCCCTGACTGTCCTTGTGGGCACCTGTCATCCTTTGTGTCTTGCTTCCATCGCCAACATGATGAAAGTTAATATCAGGCTGTGTGTGATTAGTGTGATCACAGCTGGGAACAGCACTGAGCAGGGCCTCATATAGATGGTGCCGGATGATCGGAGCAGAAATGATGATTGGTAGCTGATAGTGGGGGTCACCTCATGGTGGGAGGATGGATTTTGGCATCCGCAGTTTATTATTGTGCAGCCACAGCTCCCCACAACTTCCTCCATAAAAAACCCAACCCGGCCACCTAACCTCGATATGATCTGCCCCTCTAACCGCCCCAGGAGGGTTTCCTGCAGTAAAAGGTCTAAACTCCGCCCACTGAGTCATCATTCTAACCCGCTTCTGTCCTGTAGCTGCCTGGATTTCAATTTATACCCTAAGGGCCCCCATCCATGTAGATTGGCAAGGATTAGGGGCCCCGCCTACACTGTCAGGTCTGGAATGACCCCACCAGAAACCAAGAGGCTACAAGCAGGGGTGGTTTGATACCAAGTGGGCAAATTTAAAGAAGGGGCCCCAAATGCACAATCCCGTCAATTGGGGCCCTGGAAAATGTGGGAGGCCTTGAGCAAATGCCCAGTTTGCCTTATACTAAAACCTACACAGGGCACAGCTGCATCAAACTGCAGGGAATGCTCCGCCTTTGGGGCCCCATATCGTAATTGCCCAGGGCCCACTGATCTAAAACAATCCCTGGTAATGGGGTCACCCCAGTATCCTAATACCCCGTGGGTCTGATTGCTGGGGTGAAAGGGAGTAAAAGCTCTCGCTGGTGTTTTTTTTCTTGTTGAATGGCCCCAGCGCTGACTTCCTCCTCCAGAGAAGAATCCTGAGTATTGTTTTATTGTTTTATTTCCCTATGGGGGAGCCGGCACTTCTTATAAACACTTCTTATAAACTCCGAGCGGAAGAAAACACATGAGGTCACCCTTCTGGTCACATGACCCGGCTAGCAGGACAGCGCCATGTGGCTGGAAGATTCACATGTGTGTATGTTAGCGTGTCATTAGCGGGGGGGGGGAACCGAATATTCAGAGGGGGGGAAATTATCCAAATTTATCTGAATGCACACTTTTAATGTAAGTGGTGAATTTGAAACAAATTTTGGCCAAATCCAATGAAATTTGTACAATTTGCCCACCTCTAGACATATATTACATGAGTGGGCTCTGCTTCCTTCTATGGCAAAGTGGGTAATGGGGGAAACCAGCGTGTGGCAGAGGGGGCTACAAAAGAACCAATCAATGCAGGGCATAGGGGCTGGTGGGAGAACCTAAAATGGCATTGGGTTGATGGGAGGAACCACTAAATGGGTGGCACTGGGGACAAAAGAAGGAACCATTATATGTATGGAAAAGGGGAGTGACAGAAGTCATTGAGTGAGTGGCATTGGGGGTGATGGGCAAAACCATTAAGGGCAAGGCCTAGGGGGCATTGGGAGGGAGCATTAGGGCGTGGCATAGGGGATTATAGAAAGAACGAATTAGTGTGTGGCATGAGAAGCAATGGGATGATAAAGGGTGTGATAAAGGGGGTAATGGGAGGAACCAACTGGTGTGTGGTATAGGGGGCCATAGGAGGAACCATAAGTGAATAGCATAGGGGGTGATAGGAGGAACCTTTTAGGGGTGTGACAAAGCCAACAGGGGGGACCCTATGCAGAACTGACTTGGGGCTCCACGCAGAACAAACGGGGCACCCGTTGCACCAACAGGGGCTGAGGCCCTCATGCAGTGGCACACTTTGCGCCTCCTAAGTCTGCCCCAGGCGGGGGAACATGTGAGGTCCTATTAAAACTTCTGGGTAGGGAGCAATGGGAGAGATCATTACATTAGTGGCAAAGGGGCAGTTGGAGGGACCACTAAGTGCATGGCATAGGGGGTGACAGGAGAAACCATTAAACATGTGAAGGGGTGATGGGAGGAACCATTCAGCACAGTAGGGGACACAGGTGTTTAACACCCCCAGGTGTCAGGTTTTTGAGGACTATGCTTAACAAGGATTTTTGTGTAGGGTTGTCACAGGGACAGGAAGTGAGGGTAATCTATCCACTGGGGTCATGGACAGAAAAGTTACCTCTCTTTAGCCTAATATCAGCACCTAGCATGTAATATACAGGAACGCACACACTGTTACATCACAATGCGTTGCACAGCCCGGAAGGTTAAGGGTCCTATGCAATGTACAGAACACACAATGTGTAACTTCCTGTACATTATGTAGGGGGGTGACACCATTTTACTTCCTCAGGAAATTACAGGCAGCTGCCATGATGTAAACAAAAGGTGGCCAATCAGGTTCGAGTTCACTGAAGTCACAGAAGAATGCTGGTGGTTGTAGTGCTCAGAAAATTCAGCCTGGGATATCAACAAGGGTATTACACAGATCTTAGCCAATAAAAGCCACAGAAATAAATGGATGCTCAGACATTGTACTAGCGATCCCCATTGTCCTAGAGCTACCGATGTGGCCCAGTTACAGCATCAGACAGAACACTTGTGGTTAGGAGTGTGACTATTACCAAGCAGGAGCTTGAAGATTGTGCTGAGGGGTGTGACTGCTACTCAGCTCTGCCAGCACAGAGCACTGGAATATGAGGATACGAGTAAAGGGGTGTGACTAATACTCAGCTCTGCCAGCACAGGACCCTGGAATATGAGGATACACGCTGTGGGGTGTGACTAATACTCAGCTATGTCAGCACAGAGCACTGTAGTGGGAGGGTATATGTTAAGAGGTGTGACTATTACTCAGCTCTGCCAGCACAGGACCCTGGAAAATGAGGATACGAGTAAAGGGGTGTGACTATTACTCAGCTCTGCCAGCACAGAGCACTGGAGTGGGAGGACACGCTAAGAGGTGTGACTATTACTCAGCTCTGCCAGTACAGAACACTAAAATGCAAGGATACATGCTGAAGAGTGTGACTATTACTCAGCTATTCCAGTACAGAACACTGTAGTGGGAAGACACACGCTAAGGGATGTGGCTATCACTCCGCTCTGCCAGCACAGGACCCTGGAATATGAAGATATGGGCTAAGGGGTGTGACTATTACTCAGCTCTGCCAGCATAAAGCACTGGAGAGTCCCTACATACAATTAGAAAGCACAGGGCCGAGATGTCCGCTATTGCAGCACCTTCAGCGTCTCGGCAGGACGGGAAGCTGTGGAGGATAATTGACTTCCGATAATTTCCTGGGAAGTTTATTCAGCAGAGAGGTAAGAGACTGGGTAAATATTTATATCTGCAGCCTTGGAGTGGTGCCGGGAAACATTTCCACCATCTGCTTCTCCTCAGGTACGACAGCCAGAATGTTATTACTCCCACAACGAGATATTTTGTGTAGGGCGCTACAAACGCCAATCATCACACATGACAACACCCCAATCCTGCCATGAAGGTCACAGATCAGGCACTTCCTGTTACAGCGACAACTGTAACCACAGCACATGTTTTATATCATAGAAGGTGCAGGCAGCTCCAATGCTGAACACAGCTGTGTGCGGTAACATGTGATTTACATTCTCTTCAACCCCCTAGTGGCTAAATCTAGAATTACGCCAATGTATCTGAAACTGGACACACACAATTCCAAGTTCTCTATTTATATTGTAAATTAATTTTTACCAATTTTATATTCTGCCTGGCCACAAAATATAACAAGATGAGAGAATAAGGAACCGCAAAGCAACTGAATATCAATGAATGTTTCATTAAACAGACCAAATGTACAGAGGAAGAGATTGCTGCAAGCAGTGCCCAGTTATAAGGAAGGTGTTGATGATACCGTGCTGTAAGGAGAATGATGATGATAGCACTGTGCAGGGATTTGATATGGCGGATGACAACACACTGATTTCTTGACTGGTTGCAGAGTTTGAGTGAGGAGCTTAGGCAGTAACAGAGGACAGGGGATGGAGATGAAGGAGAGTAGTGGATGGCAGGATCACCCTGCCACACACAAGATGGCAGCCACCATACTTATACTGATTTTTTTTTTTTAATGGATGCAAACTGACACAGCTAGTGCCACTAGGAGGAGATATTTCTGACAGTAGCAGGAATATAGGTGTTTGGTCAGCCCATGCCCAGCATAGTGATACACTGCACTCTATTTCATCTTTAAAATACTGAACCAATCGGGAGGGCCGGACCCTGGGAGCAGTACCGTATGACAACAGGAGCCATGAACACTTCACCCATCATTACAAATCTCCCTGCACAATATGTAAAGTCACCAGACAGCCCCAGCAGTAATAAGAGAGCAGCGACCCATCCATGTTCTATCCTTCAGTTTATTAAGAGTGCGTACAGAAAAAGCAAACGCTGATAAATAGAATATATAAGAACCACAGCTGTGCAGGCACACCGAAGACAGAGAGACTCCAAATAGAACGCAGGACCCCATCCTGTAACATCATCTGACAAGTCGCAATATTGGAGCTGCAGCGGGATGAAGGGCAGAACTCACCCAACCTACACAATTAGTGTTTCCTGAGTGACGTACACAGGGGGGGTAAGATTTATAAATAATTCCGCTGCCAAATCAGCTGGAAGTTCATTGATAGCATTTAGAATCCACATACAATGGCTTGTTCTGCCATCTAGTGGCCAATTGTCAGAAAAACTTTCTTTTTTTAATAAATTCATGTACGAATTGACAGGGAGATCATTTATTAATACACCCCTTACAGGTCATTTTCTTGAAGCTTTTAAAAAAACAGCTTTTCTTAATCGTTTACCCCCCAGAAAAAAACCTTAAAAGAATTCCCAGGTTTTAAAGAACCCATTGCTAGATCCTGTTTACTAGGATAGGGTTAGTGGTCAGTATCCCCCTTTTAGTAATTAAATATATCCCTGGTGTCATGTAGCTGGCATTAGGCCTGCATGGCTTCCTGGCACCGTAGGAAGTAAATCACCCACAGTTCCAGGAATACGCCTTCTAGAGGCACCCTGGTTTGCTGCGATAGACCCATAGAATGATGCATTTGTGCAAAAATTCCATACACTGAGCAAAACAGGAACATCAATAAGCAACCTGTAAGGACACAAGGGGACAACATACATAAATGCTAACTGAAGGGCTGACAACTTCCACCATAGTGCCCGACCGATTGGCGGCCATATCATATGGGGTCTACCAACTGAACTATAAAGCACTTAGACATGCCGCTGGATGGACATCATGGTGGAGGATATCAGGGTCTTTGATGACCAGCAGGCACACAGCAATCCAAGGATAAAAGGAAGAAGCCTTCCTCCATACTGGGAGCTTTCCAGGACAGCATCTTTACAAGCGCTGCATATATTCCTCAGAAGAGTGACACTTTATTATTTGGTCTGTAATGGAGGAGAGTTGGGGTAACTACTGCTCGTCATATTAGTGTGCAGCTTTCTAGCACTCCAGGGACTTGGTATTAGAAAGAAAACAAAGCAGTCAGCCAGTGTTGGCAGGGCAGATGTGTGTGGGTCTGCCTGCCCCTTCTGCTCTGCCCCCGTGTGGTGGGTGATCCTTCCTGCAGAGCCCACTTCTCTTTAGCTAATAAGGCGACCGTGCAGTTCGTGCAGCTGTTCCGGTGTTAGAACCAGACGGTGGATCTGTCCTTGTCCCGCCTGGCAAGGAAGCATCACTTTGCCAATGTAAACCGTGTCTTCTTTCTTCTCCTCTTTGGCCTGTTGGCAAAACAATTAAAAGGAGGTTATTACCAGTTTGTTGGAATGCCCAATCAACACAATATAACATCGACTCCATCAAACTAGAATATCTGTCCTGTAAAAAAAGTGTAAATGATTGTGCATCGATTTCTCCTACTTTGGTGCAATGCCCCACAGAGGGACAGGTTTTACCACAGATCATGTCTCTGTTCTTGTCATCTGTCCTGCGTTCTGCCAGTGGCCCCTGTCACTACCGTACAGCTGCATGGGGTGGTACCTACAGCCCAATGAGGGTGCAATACCTCTATTCATATGTACCATCACAAGAAGGTTTGCTGTGCCCTCTAGTACAGGGCAAGAAGGAGATAACAGAGAAAGAAATGGACAGGGCAGCAGGACCAGTATCTTTGTCTTTGTGTGAGGAGGAACAAGAAGAGCCCTGCCAAAGCCCTAAAAGATGACCTTCAGCAGGAACATGTGCGCATAACTCTGACCAGTCAGAGACACACGCCCTGAGGGTGGCATGTGGGCATAATGTCCTGTATTGGGACCCATTTCACAGCCTGGTACTGTTTAAAGAACATTAGGCAAGGGCTTGAAGGAGTCCCGAGATGCCATGGTGAACGTTATGCTGCCTGTAACATCATCTAGTATGACTGCTTGGCATATATCCCCGAGAGGACCTACATGTGCCTTCGCTGACTGTTGTAGCGGGATCTAATTCTCAGACCCATCATCAGATCTTAAGCTAGTGATGAGTTCTTCCTAGGGTAGGACAATGTCATGTGGCCAGAGTATGTTGGCAGGACTACAAAGGCATTTACTGGCCCTGTGTTCCCCAAATCTAACACCAAGTGAGAACCTCTGGGACAGGAAGTATTTATCAGTGCTCAGCACAACCCCCCAAAACATTTCAGTTAACCACCGGGCTGTTTTCGGGTGGTTACTGAAGAGCTGGATCACAATACCAGCATGGGCTGCCACCTGCCTACAATTTCACCCCAGCTTGCTAAAACAAATTTTTGGGGCTAAACCCTGTTTATGCACCTGACTCCAGAACATAGCACTAAAGCTCTCATGAGCTCACGAATTCCCTGATCCACGTCTGGAGAACCCTCAAGGGTACCATCTGCCCTCAGAAGAATGTCCAAACCTTGTCCAAATTGCAGACAGACCCATGGGGGGCCATACACACTACTGACCTGTTTTAAAAAAAAAAATCATACAAAGTCTGATCATTGTGAGCTCCCTTTTTTTATTTTTACTTTAATGCAAAATCATAAACCCACTCAGTGACTGAAAATCATTTTGTTCTTTGCTGTCACAGGGGAAAGCTGCAGAGATCTATCCTGGGCTTTGCTAGAGGAACAACAAATCATTTTCATACAGAGCACCCACAAACCTTCCAGACTCACCTTAATAAAGTCAGATGATGGGAAGGTGGCAAAATCTGTGGGGACGTTTGCACCAGGGCACTGGGATACTGTCTCTTTAAGGACTTCATCCTGTCAACAATCAAGAGAGCAAGGTTAATATTTATTGTACAGCGTTGTGTAATATGTTAGCGCTATATACATTCTAATAATAATAATAAAGGTAAATTATAGGCTGACAATTATTCAGAGTGCTGTATTTATCTTTCTAAACACATCACAGCACCCTGTCTCAATATATCCCCAAATCCTCCAATCCTGATGCATGCAGTGGTTTGGCTCTTGGGAGATGTTCTGCAAATATAAAAATAGTTTGATGGGTAGATGTCAGTAGGCATTTCTAAGCAAACACCAACATTTGTGCTGAGTCCCCAAATTTGAAAAAAGTAAAATTCAATAAATGAAAGGGACAGGGGCAGTTAGATGGGAAAAGAAAAAATGGATAACGCAGAACATTTGTCATGATATGAGGTAGGCTCTGACTGTCTGCAGCTTCCAATGCTCATTGTGAGAAGCTGAGTGCAATCAGAGAAAGCAATGTCATTATAGAAGAGGAGCCAGTACAGCTATGAGAGAGTGAAGGGAGGACTGGAGGGTGGATTTACCTATTCGAAGGCAAATTTGATGACAGCCAGACTGGAGGGAAGGGTTAAAGAAAATAAAAAATTATGTCTGCATTTGGCTGACTTAAGTAATAAATCACTGATGCCATCGTAATGGCCAGCACCCCGATTTACCTTCAGTTTGTCGATGGTCTCGCTGAGTGATTTGAGGCGGGCGGTCTGCTCGAGGAGTTGAGATGCTGGACTTCCTGTGTACAGACACATAAAATGTTAATAGTCAGAGATACATGGGGATTGGAGGATTCATCTTTATATGGAGAAAAACTTGTGTGCAAGAAAAACAGGCAAGTGGCTATTTCTAGGGCAAAGCTAGAATCGAATTCTCCTAAAAAAAACCTCCTGGAAAAAAACAAACCTCCTTTCTTGTGTGTGATGTCCACCACCTTGGCGTTGGCGCTCATTTGCTGCAGGGTGTCCAGCAGCTGACTGGTCTTTCGGTAGAGAGTCCCCGACATAACTTCCTCTTTCTGACGGTCTTTGGGAAGGGTCAGCTTAGGCACGTGCAATGGAGGAAGGGAAGCCAGCTCTTCCTTCATGCGCTTAGCCTTGTGAAGGAAACAGAAGTGAATGTTAATGTACGCTCTATGCCTCCTATGTTGTACAGTGTTCTCCCCGGCCCCTTTTAGCTGGACATCCCACCGGGCACTTTTCAGTAACTGCCTAGCTCGATTGAGTCGGATCACTAAACAGGGGCTGCCACCCACCTACAGCTTCTTCCAACCGGCTTAAAAAAAACTTTCTGGGTTGTACACTGTTTTAGGTCTGCAGATCGCCTCACCTTCAGTTTGTTATTCTCTTGCTTCAGGTGCTTCATAGAAAGCCGCAGGGCATCAATTTGCTGCAGAAGCAACGGCGAGTCCTTCACTTGTACCGGGCCCGATCCATTCAGCATGGCCTGGCTGGAGACAACTCCTACAAGGACAACAGGGAGACATGTCAGAGTAATGAACACAGGATGATCATCAGGGAGGCCGTGGCATGCAGAACGACAAATGGCGGGTATGACATCTCGAGGGCAGCGCTGACAATAACATGAGTCATGCAGATTACCCATCATGCACAAGGTGACCGTCATGGTGACTCAAATATTTGTACTCTTCCCTTATATCTAAAGCTGCCAAATAGAATGTGGACACAAAGAAGAGGAAAGAATGCAAGGATCACCTTTAAGACCCCTTCTAAAAAGAGGGTTTTTCCTAGATTAGATTAGAGTAGACGCACCAATACCCTGCTACACCTGCAAGAAGCATTACGACCTGTGAGTGTGTAGGCAGTGTACACTTCCAGTGAACACCACTAGATTAGGATGTATTGGTTCCATTCTCAGGTATAAAACACAATATTATTGTATGACAATGTAGTGACAGATATGGTTGCATGCTGCATACTGGAGAGTACAGGGTGCCAATACTTTACCTCTCTGCTCTTCCTCTGTTAGAGCACAGAAAGAATTCACAGAAGAAAACAGAAGACAGTTCAGGATTCACTCACACAAGTCAGTCAGTCTGCAACCCAATCACATTTTTCTAATTCATCATATTAGGGTCTATTCATGTGGGTATCTATCAGCTGGGCACTGCTCATGTTACTTATGCCATTCATATAATGCAGGCCACGGCCCGAGCAGTCCCGGGGAGTTCTTAATACAATACAGCTCTGCGATAGGAGGAGGGGCTGGTCATGTGACAAGGACTCTCCTCTGCCATTACCCATAATTAAAATTTTTCCTCCCGATAAGCTTCTGGGATATTTACCGAATTTCCCAGGAGGCTGTGGGAGTCCAAGGACACGTCAGACACTTATAGGTGAGAAAGAATGCAGTGCAAGGGCAAGGGACCGAGCAAAAACATTTACAAAAAGTGCATTTTCGTAGCGGGGAGGAATGCAATGGGATCAAGATAAAAAATGTAGAAGGTCTGCATTACGTGAAGGATAATAACTATACAGACATGGGCTGACTGGCTATGTAAAGAGAAGACTAGAAGGAATCATCTACAAGCTGTGACACTACCGGGTGTCCAACCACATCAATAAGGGATCTCAGAATAGACTGGAGGGAGAGTATGGAAGTTATGTGACTGACCCTAGGCAAATGGGGCAGGAAGGCTATTTGGTGTCCTATGTGCCTGACAGGTTCATGAAAGAATCAATGTTTCACCACATATATATGAAAGCAAGTATTGAGATTCCAGTTTTGGAAGCAGTTGACCTGTGAGGTGACCCAGGACACTTAACACTCCATAAACCGACTGCCTGTAACATCGAAAGATACCCAAAATAATAAATGTTGAATATTCTGAGCAGACATCAGTGAATTGTGCACTTACCTCCGGCGATGCCAGACACAATAGACGCCACGCCAGATGCAGGGGCTCCACGCAGACCCTCTATAGTGCGTTTGGATTGGTTGTTCAACCTCTGCCTTAGCTCTGCCTTCTCTGCCTCCAGCTGGTCGATATCGGCCTGCAGGGCATCCATGGTTTCCTCGAATTCCCTGCAAACAGGAGGATATTTATCGATAGCGGACATGGACAGAATAAATGAGAAGATCTGTGCTATAGAAAGGCTGGACAGATCCCAGAGGCTAATTAATAATAGGATCTAATAAGGGTACAGGTGGTGTTTAATGTATCCAAGCTTTGTCTAGTGTTGTCATGGCTTCTTACGTCTATAAAAAAGCCTAATTTCACCTCCCATTCAAGATGTGTGTTTGTTAGAATCAAGCTTTACTCTTTACCCTGACTTCTGATGGTTAATACATAAAAACATATTACAGAGTGGTAAAGGGATTAGAATATAAATATACTTTGGGATGGAATGTGATTGGGATAATATGTGATTGTCTGGTGTCTACAATCTTTTGGCTATACAGTGTATGTGCATATCTATCCATCCATATGAATGCCACAACACGCTGTGACCTCTATTAGATGTTACAGACCATGGAAACATACTTCTCCTTTTTCTTCAGCAGAGCCTGCGTCTCGTCCAGCTTGGTTTGGATCTTTTCCACCCTGTCATCGGCTTCCTTGGAGGCGCTGTCCAGCTTTTTCTCCAAAAGGCTAAGCCGGACGTTGGCTTCGCTAAGCTCCTCTCCCTGACGACAGATACAGATGGTGAAATCACTGAACAATCAACTGCAGACGTCTATCAATGACGGACATAATTAATGAAAGCCATGAATGATCATAACTTTGTTTTTGCACCAACTGTTAATTCACTCATCTTACAAAGTTGTTTGTTGTGCAGATGTTCAGACCAGAGAGCTCTGGGTGAGATTGTAAGGTTCAGGCACCAGATCGAGCATGGAGAGCATTTCTACCTCTACTTTACTATTGGACAGAATGGACAGAGGGATCAAGTAGAAAGGGAATGAAAAAACGCCTGCACTGGTCATGGTGGCTCAGATGTTTGTACACTGGGTCCCAGGTTGGAATCTCGGCCAGGACACTATCTGCATGGAGTAAGTTTCACACCAATTTATAAACTCATTTTGCTACATATACTCAACTATCAAACCTTAAAGAAGGGGCTTGTCCAGACCACAAAGTGCATCGGCTGTTTTGTTTGATCATCCTATGATTAAAGTTTTCCTGGAATCACTTTAGTATGGCGCTTTTTTTTTGCCATTTCTAACTTCCTGGATTATTATCCGTATATGTCACTGTACAGTTTTACTACACAAGTGCATCTCAATCTCATCTCACCTTCTGGGTTCTACACTGGACACTTTGGTTTCAGCACCTGACCTGTATTTAGATATATTTTGATGCAGCCCCATAGATTTAGGGTGACAACCTCTATTGTAAATTTATCTAACTCACTTAATGCTATTGTCATTGGTGACAGAAGTATTTAGTGAGATGTAATACCCTGAAAAATTTACCTTGATCTTCAAGGACTTCTTCAGCTCTTTGATGACGGTCTCTCTGTCCTCCAGCTTCAGTCCTAATCCCTCAGCATCTGTAATCTCTGCACGGAGGGCAGCCGCTCTCTGCTCAACCGGAGGAGGAGACTGGAGAAAAGACAAATAATGTGGGATATATGAGGAAGAATCCAGATTGATTCTGGATAAAATGAAAGAAGTCAGGTTGGTATTGTTATCTAGGTCTTTACCGAGGAGACATCCCAAAGAAAGGGATAATGAAGAATCTCTCTAATGGAAACTAAATTATAAACAATTATATATTCACAGATTATGAAGGTGTTAAAACTTCATCAGCCTGGCTTAAGCTAGGCCTAAATTTGGTTGCCAGATTTTAAGGAAATCTCCCTCCAAGGTTGGCTTACCTTGCTCTGTGGCTTCTCTGCATCATACTCTCCTTCCTGCATTGCGGTGGCCATCTTGTTCATGGTGGCGATCAAAATGTTGCATGACTGTCGGAGGCACTCGTACGGGTTACTGCCCTGAGAGCCGTAAATCTGGAACAAGGAATGATGAATAGTCACTGACTAGCTACTAAGGTACATTAATGTATGACAGAGCCGGACCTCTGGCACCCAGACACACATCGGCTACTTTTTACTGAATGGGTCCAAGCCATGAATGCTTTGCACGTTGTGAAAATCTGACCGTGTGTAGAGAAATTTGTGTAAGTACGTGTCAGTACAAAAGATAAGCTTGTGTAACCCTGGAGCACTGAAAACAGAAGTAATGGGTGAATATAAGCACAAGGACATGCAGGATAAGGGGAGATGCACTGCTGGTCTTTGCACCAAACAGCAGCGAAATACCATACTAAGGGGAAGGTGTGGAAAGTCTACGATCTCTGAGCCATGCAGCCATAGGAGGTCCTTCCACAATTCTTGTCCCACTTACCTTTCTGACCTGATAGAAAAATCCCCCCTAGCCACTCGCTTCACTCCTCCAATTACCTACTAATGGCTTCCTCACTCATAACCTCATCACACGCACGGATAGAAGACATTCCTAGAGCCGCTCCGACTCCCTGGAATGGTCTCCTCGTCCTACTCAGCTTACTCCTACCTTCTGCTCCTTTAGAAGAGTACTCAAAACCCACCCTCACTTACCCGTTTTCTTCTGTCTTTTAAAACCCTCACTACTTCCCACCATATCCCCCTCCTATTGTGTGCTACTTCCCCCACCTCCTAGATTGTAAGCTCTTCGGGGCAGGGTCCTCTCCGCCTGTGTCACTGTCTGTATCTGTCTGGTATATGCAACCCCTATTTAATGTACAGCGCTACATAATATGTTGGCTCAATATAAATCCAGTTTATTGACAATAAAAAAAGCTGAGAGATCATGGAGAATCCTAGTACCTGCACAGCAGCTAAGAAAGCCACAGAAAACAATGTTCTGCAATAATATAGTTCTCCTGATTTTCGGTCTATACCAGAAAATATTGTACGATTCAGACTTTGAGTGACTGAAATATGAAAGCCTTATGGGCCTGGTTATAATAAAGAGAAGATATCACTATTGGCTCTTTACTATGGCGGGCCTCATTTATAAAGGTTGGACAATGCGAAGAATCCAAGTGAAGCTCTACAGCATGTTCCCCTCCCCTCCTCACATTTGCTTAACATGTGCTGGAACACTTTGCTGCCACTGTTGGCTAGATCCATATCTAGCAGTGTGAATCTTCACTTCACTTAGCTGCTGGTTATTAAAAATTGGGTTTTATAAAGGAACATCTATTACTATATCTGCAATAGTCTGCACTGGCATGTATACGAGAATGTTTCCTGTGGCGTATTTCTACTCCGATATGTAAATGCAAACGTGCAGCTACAAATAAATACAAAAAAAAAAAATAGATTCAGATCTATAAATTGATTTACTATATTGTAATCACCCAGGGAGGACATTTGAGCTCCCTTAGGGGTGCTCTTCAGTTTGTATTTGAAACTTAGGGGTCTATCTATAAAGCAGTGAATCTGACATTCCCTTAAAACATTCCCTGGTGGAGAATCTACCAGGTCCAATAGCAGTAATTGATTCTCCACCAGGCAATGTTTCAGTGAATGTCAGATTCCCTGAATTATATATGGACAGCTTGGTGTTGGGTGTAGTGTCTGATTATCTGTGAGTTATTAGGTGTAACCATTTATCAGTGTTTTGTTTTTCAGATCTGTGACGCCTCGTAGTGCTCTCACCTGTTCAGAGGCCTTGAAAGCAACATCTTCTAGCTTCAAAGACTGCAGACCTTCGTTTTCACCAAGAGGGGCGATCATCTGAGCGCCGGCAGCTGCCACTTCCTGGAAGACGGCCACCACCCATTTCAGATGTTTGCGGCAATCCAGCAGCGTCTCGGAGACCTGGAAGAGCAGAAGTTATGGTTATGCGATTTCTAAAATATTGCAGATTTGTTGAGTTATGTCATCCTGGCACGGCCAATAAAAACCACCAAAGATTGTCTTCAGGAAGTAGAGAAAAGGGAAGAAGATGGCACCATGCGAGGGAATAGGGATAGATGAGTAGACCAGGGTTTAGTTCCACTTTAAAGGAGTTGGAGAGCACAAACTATGCAGCAGCAGTGTAGGGATTACTGCATAACAGAGGAAGTGAAGCAGTGCCATGGAATATGCAGGGTGTCACCAGCCTCCTGATGTTCTATAATAGAGGTGAGGGTGATAAGAGTCACACAAGCTTTGTTATGGAGTTCAGCTTTTAACATTTACAGAAGGACAGACTATGACAAGTGAAGAGAAGCTCCCTTGCCCTTTCTATACACTGTTAAGTATACTGCTAGGAGTTTTAAATTCTTCATGAGAGCACTGCTGTATATATCAATGTGATGAAATCCTTAATATTTCCAGATTTATTTCCACTGATAGTCTGTGCATGTTACAAATCCTTTAATAGTTTCCTTAATATAAAAATAATGAAAAATGTTCCCAGACCAGGAGAATTAATAAGGGAATTTCCTTTTGCTGGCAGAGATGTGTTGCTCGGAAGAGAATATTAAACATTTTTGAGATGATCAGTTCCTCATGTGTGGCTGCAATGAAGAATCAGCAGAGAACGAGACTCATGGAACAGACTCAAGTCTCTGCATTAAAGCCTAACTCCAGTAAACAGCCATTGCGGTGGGGCTCTCTTTGCACTGCAAGGGTAAATACTCATTTTTGTCAAGGTACCAATGAAAAGAACTCTACTTTCCTTACTTTTATCTCCCACAAGCTTCCTCCCCCTAAAACTGCTCTTCTGCACTAGAAAACCCTTCATATCAGGACGCCCCTCTCCCTAATGATGAATTGGTGTTTTTATATATCCATTGCATTGTGTTAGCAGACCAAGATAAAAGGACGATAGGTATGAACTGGGGGTAATATCTCAGGTTGTATCTGGAATACATCTACGCTTTCTGTGCTGGGGTCATACAGAGGTGAAATCACAAAGGATCTGCATCACCAGACTTCCTGTGCAAAGTCCGCAAGAAAATCTAGGTAAGCTAACCAGCTATTGTCTGAGAATACAAACCTAAAGCTATGCTACAGAAGTATTACAGAGATTTTATCAGCCTGATATGGGGAGGGGGTGAGGAGGACTGAAACCACAATGGTAAGAAACTGATTGTTAAAAAGGTGGTATATATAGCTATAGATTGGGATAGCAGAGGGAATGCTTTTAGCATGTTTCCGGGGATGCTGATACAGTATTGTGCTGAGCAAGACGCCACGAAGGAAGTACCAGCTGGGACTAATACAGGAGATGCCAGTGATTACACCACCTACCTCTCTGAAGTAACACTGGGTATCATAACCAGTTATCTTTTGCAGACTGACCCTATATATTTGTTTGGAATTCACTTACCTGGGTTCCAAAGTTGAGAGCGGCGGGTATTCCGGCTGCCTCGGTGCCTGGCATTCTGCGACGGATCTTCTTACAGAACTGACGGATGTCGCTGCACGAGGTCTCCAGATCCTTCAGAAGGATGGCAAAGTCTGACGCCTCCTGTCCAGGCTAAAGGAAGAGGTGAAAGAACTATGAGACACGCAAAAGTGCGATGAGAGTAGGAAGAAGGTCAGATAGAGACAGGCCTAATGTAACGGATATCTTACCTCATATCACAGCCAGATAAATGACTATGTCACACTACTGCAGTGAGATATCAGACCTCACAATAAATCTCTCCAATGCCATATCTATGAGTTATCAGACCTCACACTGCACCCTCCAATGACATATCCGAACATCACACCCTAATGAGATATCAGACCTCAAACTGCTACCCTCCAATATGATATCTGACCTCATTTGACCTTACCTGCCTGGTCTGCACAGAGCCATTAGGTATTAAAGCTCTAACACTGTCTTTTGGCCATTCACATGCTAAACGTATGACATGCAGCAGATTCACTGGCTATGTTCAGTGTCTGTGAGAGACTGATACTAAGATGACACATCCCAACAGCTAATATTCACCTGAGTAAGCTACTTTGGTCTGTGGGATGTGTGCTCTTACCCTGTTTCCCCGATTATAAGGCACTGTCTTATATTTTTTGAAATGCCAAAATATGCCCTAGGTC
>NC_092860.1:155803378-155811862 GCF_032062135.1 Pyxicephalus adspersus
CTTGTGTCAGCCAGCAGATTTATCTGTAACAAATATCTGCAGGCAATAACAGACTGATGATAGAATTCTGGCTGCACCCATATTTGCGCTTTCATCATCTCGTCCTGCCTGCACCGGATTCTGCGTGTAAAGGATTTCTGGATCACACATTACTTACATGTAAGAAGGCGCGCAGTCTGCTTACTTCAACTCCCATACAGTCCAGAGCACTCTGTGTAAACTGTGAACACAAAAAATATGAGGATCAGGGTCACTTCCACACAGATCACTGGTATACCTAGAAACTTGTTACAACATACAGTGCAAGCACCTTTTTTTTTTTTAGATATGTTAGGCCATGAATGTGTTAGACCATTTCACCCGAAAATCAAATTCAAGCTCCTGTGCTTTGCCTTCAAATCCCTCCAAAGTTCTTGTCCCACTTACTTTTCTGACTTGATAGAAAAATACTCCCCTAGCTGCTCTTCACTCCTCCAATGACCTACTAATGACTTCCTCACATGACTCTCTGGAATGGTCTTCCTTCTCGTATTCGGCTTGCTCTGCTCAACTTTCTGCTCATTTAAAAGCTAATAAAACCCATTTTTTCAAACTTGCCTACCCATCATCTTCTATCTCTTAAACCCTCACTACTCACCCACCATTCAAATTCCCCCCCTCCAAAATATAGAAGTGCAGGGTGATGTTACCTAATATACAGCTGATTTTTATTAAATATCATCATACATAGAGTGGGATAAGCAGAACTCACCTTGATATGATCGAACAGCTGCATAGTGCAATCCTCAGGCTGGTCAGCCAGGTGAATGCTGTACAAGTGCTGAAAATGGAATAAACACAAATTACACAAACGACAATAACCTGCAGTGTGCAACAAAGAATTTTTTTTTAAATCAGGTGGCAAGAAATTATAGGTGGGTGGTGGCCCTGTATTGTGACCCAACTCTTAGGTAACCACCCAAAAAGCCGGGTGGTTACTGAAAAGTGCCGAGTGGTGAACACGGACCTCATATAAATTCATATCACCCCATTGTGTCATTGGGACAGCTGGTACCTGATAATACTTGATGGCTTTGGTGAGTGGCTCCACATTGACAGTCTCATCCAGCTGATCTTTGTGTAGTAATTCAATGAGGAAATCTAATGATCGTTCATGGACGCTCATCTCAGGGTACAGGGTGCCCACTTTCTTGTAAACCTCCACGCTGCACTTGTTAAGAGCCCTGTGGGAAGATGTATAGGTATATATAAAGAATATATTTCCCCAAATCACATACACCTGAGGTGAACCTGTGCTTTACCCATCCTCATCATGTTCTCTTTAATGTCAATCCTCCAAATACCTATATACCCCTCGCTACATTTACCCACAGGAATCTCTACATGTCCCTGTGTGAAGGTGTGCCAAAATATTATTATTATTACACAGCATTTATTTAGCGCCGACATGTTATGCAGCGCTGTACAAAGTCTATGGTCATGTCACTAGCTGTCCCTCAAAAGAGCTCACAATCTAATGTCCCTACTATAGTAATATGTCTTTAATACAGTCAAAGGTCAATTTTTTGGGGAGAGCCAATTAACCTAACTCTGTTTTTAAAATATGGGAGGAAACCGGAGTACCCGGAGGAAACCCAAACAAACACGGGGAGAGCCTGCAAACTCCATGCAAATAGAGTCCTGGCCGAGATTTGAACCTGAGACCCAGTGCTAACCATGCCACCATGCTGCCCCAAAATATATAACAAAAATGTGGAATAGGAAGCGGTCACACACTACTAATACCTGAAAGTACTCCCTGGTAAAGAGGAATAAGGATGATGGGTCTTTTCAATGCACCAATTGCTTCATTTATTGTACAGAGCTGTGCAGTATGTTGGCGCTATATAAATACTGTTTAATAATAAACAGTGCTTTGGGGTAAATCCATGATCTTCTGCATGTACCTCCTAGCCAATCATGAGTTAGCCTTAATGCTCCGCATATCTAAAGTCAGGCTTATTTACCCAGTGAAGACTTTTCTTGACCTTTTTAATATGGAGGAACTCTTGAAATAAGGTCTTCAGGGAACTCCTTCTAGAAATCCCATATCCACAGATCACAGTATATTAGTGTGGTGTCAGTAGGAAGAATGTCTTATACATTGCTTCCCATTGAGAAGAATGTCACCCTTACAGAAAGCCAAAAGGATCATTGGTGTCACTTAAACTGACCTACCAATTGCCCCTTCTGGATGAACCCTGGTTGAGAAACTACTCTAGTAGTTTGGAGATACTGCCTACGTCAGGACAAGGGATAACTTACTGCTCATATTTGTGTAGCGTGGCCTGCAGGAGGCTCAGAGAATAGACCAGGCCGGCTGCAAAGCTCATCTGCTCTCCCACGGCGCCTCTCATTCCAGTCTTCTCATTGGTCTCAGATAGCTCAAACTTCTCCTGGGCCTGCTTACTGATCAGTTCAGCCTGTAAGACATACAGAAGGTTAGGTGTTTATATTACAGGGCTCACAATGTGCAGAATTGTAATCATATTATATTATGATTGACCGATTTGGACAGTTATAAATGATGACGATGTAGATGTAAAGTCCAGCTTGAAGGTGGCAGTGATTCTTCTGCAGGGTGAAGCTGATGAAGCCTCCAGCCTGCATGTGATCACTATGTCACACAAACCAGTTACCTCTGTCATTGTCACTAGAAAACTGTGAATGTCAGGATGGAAAGCAAGCAGATATACAAAGGTCTGGCTGCTTGACATTAATTAAAGCTAACTTCAGGAAACTTACTCTTGCAGGAGGGCTCCTTCTTCCTTAGTGGATAGAGAAGATGAACTACCCTACTGTTTGCTCTTCTAGCAGTTGGCATGTTTTATGCAGAGCCCTCTGTGTCCTCCAATGCAGGACAGTTATCTATACTGGTCAAAGTTTGGCTTTCAGGATTGTGAAGCATCGCGGAAGTGAGAAAGATGGCAAAACGAGCAATCCAAGGGGGAACTACTGCAAGGGTAACATTTTCTTCTGACTAAAATGTAGCTTTAACGTATTCATTGTGCCTGGGAACCTTAATTAGCAGATCTCTGCAGGGAATGTGTTAGGAGGAAATTTTCATATGATTTAACTGAATGAAAACCGATGTTTTCTTTTTCTGCAAGCTGAACACAATACTGTGATGTCTTGGGAAGAAATATCATGTATTGTTGCTTACAAGACACAGCGGGGACACCTTCAGAACAAGAGAGTGTTGAAAACTACACGGAGAACAATATATGACACAAAGGTACCCTGGGGCATTGATGTGATATATTGCATTTTAGTGTGAAGCTGACACGGCAATCCTCTCTGATTGAGTTCCAAATCATCAAACCAGGGTATCAGTTAAATCAATAAATGTTGATGAATTTAACATTTACCTGTACATGTATTGGTTCGAATCCCTAATATTTCATGGGAGAGGTCTATTTAGGAAGTGTAAAATACCTTTAGGTGACCACCAGGGGGCGATACTGGCTATACAAAGAATACACAGAGAAATGAAAGCAAAATATACACAGAGACCTTTGCTGCAATTGAATGGGCTGCTAGCAATTATTATTACACAGTATTTATATAGCACCATCATATTACGCAGTGCTGTACAAAGTCCATAGTCGTGTCACTAACTGTCCCTCAAAGGAGCTCACAATCAAATGTCCCTACTATAGTCATATGTCATTAATGTAGCCCAAGGTCAATTTAGGGGGCAGCCAATTAACCTTACTGCGTGTTTTTTAGAATGTGGGAGGAAACCGGGGTACTCGGAGGAAACCCACGCAGACATGGGGAGAACCTGCAAACTCCATGCAGATAGCGTCCTGGCTTGGATTCAGACCTAGGACCCAGGTTCAAAGGCTGGACCGCTAACCTCTGAGCCACCGTGCTGCCCAATGAGGGGACTGACTGGAATTATATGTTTTGGGTATCCAGGAATTCTCTCTTTTTCCCTGAGAAGAGTTGTATTTTGATTATCTAATACACAGATGAACAAAGTGATAAGTTCCCCTCAAGTTATATTAGGTGGAGTTTGAATGTTCTATCCTGAGATCTCAGAGTAAAGGGATCCTGATAAATCAGATTTCAGGGAATAATAACATTTGGGGGGGGGGTGATTTTTCTACCAGTTCAGAAAGGTAAGTGGGACAAGAACTGTGGAGGGATTTGTATCAGGTAGGTAGGTAGGTGGGGGAGGAGCTGTGGAGGGATTTGAAGGCAAAGCACAGGTCAGTATTCAGATGGTACTGTTATACCAGCACAGACATAGGGGGTAGATAAGCAGCAGGCAGTGTGACCTTGTAGGGGTGGATTATTAGTGGCCATATTGTCTCTACATACAGCTATCTATAAGGATATGGTTATTCTGACCTTGCAGATGAGCCTGGGGATGAGCAGTAACACCAGGATGCAGTCATGGTCTCCTCCGTGTCGCAGGAAACTATCTGGCATAAAGGATGTCAGCAGGGACACGTGCCGATTGGCCTGGTTCACCTCCATCTTGCGTAGCTCCATCTCAATGGCCTGAAGAACAGTAAAATCTCAGATATTGTGCTTTGATCCGACAAACTTGCCAAGACTACAAAAATAAGAAGTTTTTCATACCTTGGCATGGGCCTTTGTCTCTGCAAACTTGATCTTAAAGTCAAACATCTCCGGAGATGGCTGCTGCTCCTTCTCCACATTGGCCTCCTGCTGATTCCGGAGCTCTCTGTTCACATCCTACAACATCAACACCACATCATCAGCGTCCCTGTACAACTTGTACAATCTAATCCATCAATATTGATTGTTCCATCAGATCACCTGTAAATGAGAAGTCAGATCTCTGTACTTCTTAATGGTCTGCTGGTAATCAGCTACGGTTTCTTGAGCAGCCTCTACGCGTTTCTCTGCCTCTCGCACGCGGGCGTTCGCCATGTCCAGCTGTTCACGCAGTTCCAGCTCTGTCTCACGGGCGTTTTCCTGGAGCTCATCATTCATCTCATTGATGGCTTCCTGAAAGGGAAGGTGGGGAACAATATAATACATGATTTGTTGGGGTGTCATAGCAAATAAAGAAAGCACACAGGTTAAGCAGACATCTAGAATATACAAAAAGGAACGCACCAGATCAGTGACGGTCTCACGCAGTTCACGGACTTTCTCTTCCAGATCCAGGTTCCTCTCGGTCAGAGTCTCCACCATTTCTTCAGCACCCAGAGCAGCGTCCACCTACATAACACATAACAGGTGACCTCAGATTTGTTTACGGTAAATCTAACCACACAATTATTGCTGAGAAGGGTTACAATGCTGTGAGAAATAACACAAAAGTGTCACCTGCTCCTTCAGCTCATCGATGGTCTTCTCCATGTGAGAGGCCTCTTCCTGCAGCTTCTCTTTCTGCTGCCGCAATGTATCCAGCTCTGTGTTTTTCTTCTCCATGTGTTTCTGCACTTTGACGTGCTCCTGCTTCTCTGAGGCGGACAGGTCCCTCATCCTGCCATAGTACACAATGTAATTACTTCCTTAGACAGCACCAAACCAGACGACACATCAGAGAGAGCGTCCTCCTACCTGACCAGAGCTTCCTTCAGCCTGGCATTTTGTTCCTCCAGCTGCTTCACCTGATAACTGGAGGCGGCTCCATCTGATCCTACATGTCGGGGAAACCGTTACAGAGTGTGAGAGAAAATTTTGTGACCCTGTCATAGCCAGATACAAAGAGGACCTGTCTCTAAGTTTAGCATAATTTAGTAAGCTCATCTAAGAAGCTTTACTGGGTTGCATTTAACACCTTTGGAAGTGTCAGGTGCCTGGTCTACAAATCTCCTACTACAGGACACCATAGTGATTTTGGGGTCAAAAGGAAAGAATGACCGTGCCCAGGGGAATCAGGAATTTAACACCCTTGGAACAGTGTCATGGGTTACAACCAGGAGGCGGGAGGAGCAAGTGTTAATTCTTTGCTTTTGGGCCCAGATTGTAGAATTGTGAGCGGATCTTCCTAATGTTTATATTAGTCTGTAATATGTTGGTTCATACATAACCCATTACAGTCTCAGACACGGCTCATTAATAATATACCAGGATAAAGCTCGAATTTCTGACATTACTCCATCAAATCTAAATTCACAGCTCGATATTGTCTTCAATATTTTGTGTGAGAGCTGTAGATAAGATGGAAAAGACAATATTAAACTGTGGTTGAGTCACGCACAGCTCATTAATGTATATTTCTTCGCTAATAATTTTCTCAGTATCAGTCAGAGCACTATAATATCTACACAATTTGTCCTTGTGATCTTGATATTCCCCAATGAAATGTTATTAGCTAAACTTTGCGTGCACCTTTCTCCTCTATTTCATGTTTCAGGATCTCCAGATCCATAGTCAGCTCCTCCACCTTCTCTTTCAGAGTTTCCGCCTCTTGCTGCAACGACTCCGCTCTCTCTTCAGCCATTTCTTTATCCAGAGTGGCCATCTCAATGGCATCGGCTGTGTCCGCCATTTCCTCCATGTAGCGCTCTTTGGCTTCCAGGGCTTCCTTGGCTTCCTGAAGTACATAAAACACACAAATTAAGAAGACAAAGCTTTTTTTATTTATTTTTATTTGGTGTAATACTAAAACGTAAAGTGTACCTAAATGTGACCAGTAATACCTGACCTAAATGTAAACCCATTATACCTGACGACGTTAGGGCATGTGGGGGGAAAGGAGGTGTGGGGGAGCATGAAGGTTTTGGCGTTAGGGCATACAGTGGGGGGGGGGGGGGGTGTACTTAGGGCAACAAATCAAAATTACATCTTCCACTTTAAAAATGCAAAGCAGACAACACATGCCAGTCCATTTTTCCTGTGCCTAGGTACAAGGAAGCAAAGTCTGACTCCACTATACTTAGTGAAAAGTCTGCTTTCATCAACTCGGGGACAGTGGTGCAAGGACAGTGTCTATAGGTATATATAGGTGTATACTGCAGGTATAAGTATCACTCACCTTCTTGGCCTCCTTGAGTTGTTTCTGCAGGTCAGCCTGCTGTTCCTGTATCTTACTCTTCCATTCTTGTAAATGTTCCAGTTGCAGTTTAGATTTCTCCAGCTCCTTCAACTTGGCTTTGTCCTCAGCCCTCTTCATCTTCAGAGTCTCCAGCTTCTCTTCCAGGTCCTTCACCTGAGCCCGGAGGCTTTCCTCCTCCTGTATTACAAACAAACCCAAATGACATTTTCATTTCTCTAAGCACAGAGATCTTATTACATATCACAAAGCCGCCATTACCTTGCTGGGCCCAGGAGCCGGCATTGGAGCCATTGGAGAAGGCAGGGAGGGTGAGGGGATGATGGGGGCAGCCAGAGGGGTCTGGGCCGGAGTACTGGGCTCGCTGCTGCTGATTTCTCCACATGATGCCGATGCAGATCCGGAGGCCCCGGCTGTGCCGCTGGAAGCCGCAGAGCTGGATGGACGAGTGGGCTGCAATAAGATAAGAGTAACCAATAGATAGAACTACCAGTGCATAATCACAACCATTACAATGTAACCAGTAAAACAATATAAAGAGTGCCGTTATAGATAGGTCCAAATAACTGTATAACCCCTCAGATTCCTTACTGTCAAGTTCCAGGAAAAGATGCAAAATTGGTTATGAAGATACACAGATGTAAAAAGGGAAAATGTAGAACCTGCTTGCTGGTGAGATGAGGTCGGTGTTGTCACCTATGCTTCATGCAATGCACAATTCCAGCTTCATTGATTGAGGTTTTCTTCCTTATTTGCTGCAGTAGAGCCCAAAGAGTTATGGAATACAAGTCAGTGTCTGGTGCTGATTTCCCTGGGCCCAGCACAAGGCCCTAATGTGATTTACCATGGACCATAGAGGGACCGTGAAAGGTCTTCTGTTATGTTTCTTACAGCCCGGAGTGCAATATATGGATAGGGATATTTGCTGTACAGAGGAAAAGATTGCTTGCCCCCTATTTAACGTACAGTGCTGCGTAATATGTTGGCGCTATATAAGTCCTGTTTATTAATAATAATAATATTAATAATAATTTGCTTCCTGCAGAGTGGATGTTTTAGTGAGGAGCCTCTGCAGATCCATTTATTGGACTCCTCCGATACATCCTGAAACATCCCAAACAGATGGGAGGTGCAGGATGTGCTCAGCTCAGACCTCCTAGGTTTGTAATGGGGCATTTTAAAGCCCCAAAATCAGCTAAAACCAACTTCCTCACTATAGACATAGAGGAGCCCTGGCAGGTTTTTAATACTGGGGAGACTTCTACTTCCTGCCCTGATCCATGCCAGGGGGTTGTTGTATTAGAAGGGAGGGCAAACCCCATTAACATCCCAAAGATAGGCACAGCGGCTCAGTGGTTAGCACTCCGGCCTTTGCAGCGCTGGGTCCCAGGTTGGAATCTCAGCCAGGACTCCATCTGCATGGAGTTTGTAGGTTCTTCCTGTGTCTGCGTGGGTTTCCTCCA
>NC_092860.1:155812557-155818957 GCF_032062135.1 Pyxicephalus adspersus
CTCATGCCAGTGAACCGCTGCTCCATAAAGAATGAATGGGGGCATCAGGGAGCGGTACTAGTAGCTGAACCAGCTGTCAGACGTGCAGGCGATGTTTCTTTAGGAACCAACGCTGTGGAGCGAGAAGTTGGCGGGATCGCAGACCTGAACCCGTCCATACTTCTGCAACATTTGCCAGCATGTACCATGGGGCCATAGATAGCTTCCTGTGCATAGACAACTGGCACATTCACACATCTATCAAGGTGAATGAGATTTAACTAAGAAACATTCACACTTGTTATTATGTACCTGGACAATAGAGATATACAGATACTTGCAGATTAAAGCAATCTATGGCTGCTTAGTTCCCCCACATTTGTCTAGAACACATCTAAAAGGTTGCTATGGATAACAGTGGACATTTTCTTCTCGTCTCAACCCAACGTGATGTCCTTTCACCAGCCAACCTCCATCACATTATGTTGATAACAGCAATGATCTCGGTTTCCAGCATTGCCTCCAATAACCGGTCAGATTCCAAGCTCCTAGAGCAGTGTTTCTCGACCTAACACAGGGGAACCCTGGAAATAACTTTCAGGTATTCCCTGGAGGAACTCCTAGCAACCCCTGGAGGAGCCGTGGTTGGGAATCACTGTCCTAGAGGGCCATCGTGGGAATTTAGGAACTGATTGTTAGCTCACATGGAGCTTGTACTATCTGCCCTATTCTGCCCTCCCATTTACTCCCCATATTCAGAACATTTCCAGACTTGTTACTCCCCACAATTCTTCACAAGAGGTGTTGCAGCAATTAACATGAAGGCTGAATTTACACAGGGTGTGCGGTAACACTTGGGTAGGTGAGGAATGGCACCTCTAGTTCCCCTTTCACACTACATTGCAGCGTATAGATATGAACCTGACACAGGGAAGAAATAGATTTCTACTTAATGCGAGTTTTGCCTAATAAAAAGTGTGAATAGCCCCCCTAAAGCTTCGGCTTGTATCAGAGCAGCGTGCACATGTGGACTAAAAATCCACTTTACAAATTTCCACTTCTATGTACTAACCTGGGTGGAAATAGAAGAGGTTTATAAAGAGGTCAGTGCCCAATTATGACATGCATAGGAGAAAGGGATTGGTGAGCAGTATAGCCAGTGGTCTCTCTGCAGCTGATCCCTATTACTGGCTCATCATGCTTTGTGATGTGTGATAGGGGTTATCTAGGTAAAGAAGCATCTTTATGTTAGAGCTGCCCATCTGTTGACTATTGGATTAATCAAAGATTCAAAAACAAAAAGAAGCAGGAAGATCCTTGCACTGCAGATTCTCAGGTACAGCTTTCCTCTCCAGCAAGGAGAAGCGCGCAGTACAGCAGCGGCATCATCAAATCTCACAAGACGAGCAGAATGTATGACGATCTCACATTACAAATATACAGCTGGGAAGCTTTAGGCACATAAAGTGTTTTAAAAAAAAAAAAGAAAATGGCCAATTTTTCGGGTACTGCTTTGGAAGAATTGACTTTTTTTAGACATTCCCTATCAGGACAGCAAAGCTTTACTTTTGGAGTTTATGTGGAGAGAAGGGCAGGATGTGGGGGCAGAATAGGTGCAGAGAAGGGCCCACTCACAAGCCCGGAAACATCAGTTTCATTATTCAAGGGAGATGGCAGCATGCTGGTTGAAATGTTAGAAATATCTTTATTACTAATGAAGGAGCAGGAACAGAATTATATCACGGACTCATGCAGCAAGGGAGCAAGATGAGAAGACTCCACTGTTGCTAGAGACAGATTCCTACACGTGGCACGGGCTGTACTCTGTACCACTTCTATGTTGGAATACAAAGCTGGAAAAGGTGCAGAAAAGGGGACGGAACACTGTGCACCCAACTGCTATCCAGTTCAGGCTGCTCGGGCTCTCAACCTTTTTACCATGTATCGCCCTCAGATAACAAAGAACGTTGGCCCTTAGGGTAAAGCTGGAAAAGGTGCAGAAAAGGGGACGGAACACTGTGCACCCAACTGCTATCCAGTTCAGGCTGCTCGGGCTCTCAACCTTTTTACCATGTATCGCCCTCAGATAACAAAGATCATTGGCCCTTAGGGTCAGTAATGCTCCCCAGGGGGGTCAACCCTCAGAAAAGTGCATGGTGCTTAAAATTGCAATCGCAATTAACATAAGATCTGTAAACCTAGAGAACATTCACCCATCCCGGTGCCATGTGTGCTCCTGAAATAGCCATTCTTTGTAATATTCCTGAGCTGCCACTTTCCATCCCACGTGCCCCATGTGACCTCAATTTCTACTTGCATTTCTGTCAGGGTTAGGTTTAAATAATAATTGGATTAAATAATAAATGCATTTACAGTTTTAACCTTTTTATGACATTTTATTTGTATTGATTAATAATTGATTACTGATGTTTTACATTAAATATTAATATGTTTTGGCCAGTCTATGCAAGTTTTTAGTACATCTCTACCATGCTGTCCAGCTATCAAAAAAAAACCCCTGAAGAATCGGTTGTAGCCATGAAACGTGTCGGGCTACAACTGTGATTTTAAAGCTAACGGCGTTGGGCCGTTTACCTAACTTTATGTATAAGGTCTGGTTTTATGAGCTGGTTTGCCAGTAATTCTCTACTTGAGTGGGTAGAATGGGATTGTGGGTTTTATTGCTTTATTTGTAGATTTGTATTCCTAGGATAAAGCTGCTTAACTAAAGTGGAACTAAAGTTTTGCCAATTAGGGGATCAGGGAGGTAGTTATTGCAGATGTTCCTTCTGTTATAATTATTCTTACCTGCCTGATCCCCACCCAGGTGTCACATTGTGCTGAGCATGTGCAGGGAAATCTGGCAATCAGGCGTTTGTACATGCCGAGAATGAAAGAAGAGTTACGACATCCCATCAAGAGTACAATTGAAGGAAGATGGCGGCACCCATGGAACGGGGGGATAGGAGAGTGGTGCGGGTTTAGTTTCACTCAAACTAAAGGTGTTCGGGTGTCTGCAGTAAAAGCGCTGTTAGTGCCACATCATACAAAGATATTTTAGACAATTGTGCTCCCTTTGTGGAAGGATCTATTTCTGTTCCACCATGACTGTACTCTATATACAAAGCCAGCGCTACAATGTAGTTTCACCAGTTTGATGTGTAGCACCCCCTACAGAGTACCAACCCTAACTACACATCCTTGGGAAGAACTAGAATCCAGACATTTCATACAATATCAGTACCTGACCCCACGATTTCCTCACAGACACGCTCTATCATCTTATGGAAAGCCTTGCTGAAGAATGCAAACCTCAGGGGCAGCTTCACATTAACGGCTATGGTTTAGGAATGGAACTTCCAACGAGCTCACAGGTGCTATGACAGTCCGGGGTCTACAAACTTTTGGGTATACCCTAGTGAGCCTTTATAATCTAAATGCATAGGAGGAGATAGACTTTCATGGGAGAACCTGGGTGATCTAGCAAACCTTGAATGGATTTCTTAAAAGTCATCTACTTTTAGTTGGCAAAGCTGGGCCAGATCCATTTGGGGTTTGCTTGATCATCCAGGTCCCCCCATGATAGTCTCATCCTCTCCGGTCTTTAGAGCTTTAATAAATCAGGCCCAAAATATCTAGTTAATACTTTATGGTTGAGCTGCCGGATAGACAGCAAATACAATCCACCAGCAGCAAAACAGGGTGTGAAGGATGGATGAACCTGGAAGGATGAATGAGCTGTGAAAGCGGTAAATAGATTTCACTTGTGCAATACTGCCCTCTGCTGGTACAGCAGAGTCATAGCCGTCTACAATAACACTTGCCGATCATTGGCATTCCAATGAATACTGAGAATGATCACTGACACATAGAAAGGTAGCACAGCCCACACCTTCAGGGTCTCATAAAGGTGCTGCTGCAGTGCACTAGTCGGGACAGTTCTATTTGTTGGTGATCTGGGAACCCCCTGCTTGGGGTGCAGGACGGTAATTCCTAAAGACACCCACTCCAGGTTCCTTACAAGAACCAGACGAGGTGGTAATACAACAGACTCACCCTTCGTACTTATTAAGTATTCTCTGCAATCTGGCTGCCAAGATACAAGATCTGCTCACACCTTTACCTGCCCGGCCACAACCTAGACCCTACTCACCTGCAGACTATGCTGTGTAATTGGCTTTACCATTAAGGTATTTCCAATATATAATCTGATTGTATAGCATTGCAAATGTTGTAATTACATACGGCGGGTCAAGAAATAAGTAATAGTATGTTACGACTACATAGCTCTCCTATGCCCTGGCATTGGTTTGTAACTTACCCCTGAGGAAGCCGTTTATCTGCAAAACGCATGGGGTCAACAAATAAATATTAATATCTTACAGTTACAGAGATATCATAACCCTCCGGCATTGGTTTGTAACTTACCCCTGAAGGAGCAGATTATCGTCGAAATGACCCAGGTCAACAAAAATATTGCTAAGTTATTGTTACATTGCTAGCCTACCTACCGGCATTGGTTTGTAACTTATCCCTGAGGAAGCAATGTATCTGCGAAATGCGTCAGTTCAACAAATATAATGCTATCTTACGGTTACATAGCTAACTTATTTATTGGCATTGGCTTGTAACTTACCCCTGAGGAAGCAGATTGTCTGTGAAATGCGTTGGATCAACAAAAAAATAATGCTATCTTACTGTTACATAGCTTTCCCCGACATTGGTTTGTTATTTACCCCCGAGAAACACGTCAGTTCAGCAAAATATAATAATATCTTACGGTTACATAGCTCTCCTATCCCCCAGCATTGGTTTGTAACTTACCCCTGAGGAAGCAGTTTATCTGCGAAACGCGTCAACAAAAAGTCTGCAGGTTAGGTTATACACAAACAAGGAAGACATGACTGCCCACATATTGGGGATATTTATGTTCGGATTGTACATTGGTTTGATGAGCCCGTATTTTTTTGGAAACATATTTTATCATTTGTGATCAATATAAGAGGCAGATGGGTTTGAAGAAAGAAAGGGGAAGCAATCAAATCTCGGAATGGACAGAAGGGGGGGCAGATAAAGTTTAAAAACAGATGTAAAAAAGAAAATGAAACTTAAAATTCGTAAAACGCCCCCTGACCTTTCAATAAAATCATTGTTTTTATTATTATTATAAATATGTAAACCAGTTTAAGTTGCAACAAATCCCAGCGAGCACAGAATGGAATAAAAAATGTAATTGTCAAAGACATTGGTGAAAACGGCCGATCCAGAGATGGGGCAGCGGCCTGGTGGAAGCCATGAAATACCCAACCATTGACCTGGGTCATGACATGAGCACTCTGTCCCTGCCAATCAGCGAGACCTCACATTACACGAATATCAATATTGTCCAATTAATGCAAAGTATATGACAGGTTCTCTTTGGAGGAGGAAGCACATACATTGCCTTCTATGAGAGCCTCTGATGAAGCCTCCATATTGGAACTTAGAGCTCTGGGTTGGAGCTTACACAGGGCACTAAGAACCACCCCCTGTGCCCATGTGACAGGACTGGGATTCTGTGATTGGCTGCTCCTGCACCAAATGAGGGACAGCAGGGAAAGTCAGATATGCCACCATATCTGACTCTCATGTCTCATGTGGTGCAGGAGCAGCCAATCATTGCATCCAGGCTAAAATGTAACTTGGTCAGTACACAGTTCCTATAAAGGCGGGGCCAAGCTGAGATTTGCATATTACCTCCGTTCATAATTGTTCCCTGGCATACTTTATATCATATAGTTTACATCATTGGGTCTGATCTACCAAAGCTCTACAAGACCGGATTATCATGGGAGAACCTGGGCCATCCAGCAAACATGGAATGGATTTTTTGAATCATGTGTTATTGCAGAGGTGCTAAATCTGGGCCCCAAAGGAATCCTAAATATGAACTGCAGCTGGCCTGCCGCAGCATTGAAATATCGCCGCTACTACAATTCCCGGCATCTCACGTCTACAGACCAGCGGGCTCTCTGCCTTTGCGTGGCCCCGCATTGGACTGTTTTATAGACACAAAAAAAGCCAGGAATTGTAGTAGCAGTGCTATTTCAATGAAGAGAGAGTTCCAGCGGCGGGCCACTCATAAGATTTAGCTCGGCATTGGCCGCGTCTGGCATTTCCAGCACTCCGCCTCAGCCTTCCCTTGCTACTCCAAGCCATGGATATGAATGGTTGGATTTTCATAGAAGAATATTGTTATTAATATTGTTAGTCTGTGCAAAAAGGTTACATTGACATTTAACTCAGAAGGCTACAAATAGAGAAAGAGACAAGATTTTTTCCTAAATAAAATTAAAACATTTCTTGATTATAAGCTTGTTCCAGATTGAATGTGAAGCAAAACGTATTTGTTTCCATATGAAAAGGGTTTCTAGCTAAAGAG
>NC_092860.1:155819309-155820685 GCF_032062135.1 Pyxicephalus adspersus
GTGTCATAGGGCGCTATGGCCTCTAGGGGCAGCATTTGTACTCCTCTGATACTCAAACTGGCCTGTCAACAAAAACAATGGCCAATGAGGTTCTCCTTCCCCAGTTCTTGTTAATTTTGGAGGCGGGGCTTATTATATCAGACACTGACACAAGGTTAGGCAGAGCGCTGACACAATATGGAGCTTTTAGCTTCACAAGGGTCAAAGGCTCACGCGCATTAAAAAGCCTCAAGGGGCAGGCAACATGGAGGGGGAGGAGCCTAAAGGGACAGGCAACTGGGACGGGCCTAAATGAGACAGACAGCAGGAGGAGGAGCTTAAAAAGGAAGTCAGCAACAGGAGGAGGAGCCTAAAGGGGGCAGTACAACCTAGCTAGCATAGAGAAGACAAAAATCTCGTCCTGCGGACATGCAGCTTTTGATCAATGGACCAATCCTGTAGGCGGTACTCCACCCACTGGGTCTGGTCAATCCATAGACCAGAAGATGCGTCTCTGGATAATTAGCAGGCAAATGAGAAGCTTAGCTCTAGGTTTCACCAGGACAAGAATAGAGGAAAACAAAAAGTTATATCCCAAGTAAAAATAATTTGTCAGGGGCTCCATGTAGCTGTGGCAGCATTTCAATCCCTGTTTACAAAGATCAATTCTCAACAACCACAAAGACTGCAACAATAAAGCCAAACCAGGGAACGATCGGCCATACCGAGTTGGTGTGATACAGAGGGCCGTGCAGTGCTGGCATGCATGGTGATGGCACATAGACGGGTAGGGTGATGAGGAGGGATATGGCATGCTGATGGAGCTGCTGGTTCAGCCACACAAGCGGTGAGTAATAAGAAACAGACACACCACCTTCTTAGGTTTGAGTCCTCGCTGCATGTAAAGGGGGAAAGGTGAGAAAGGTTAAAGGTCGCTCCGATGATCAGAAGACATGACGGTGTAGAGGGATGGAGAGATCGCTCGCTTCTATACCATATACATCATGGTGCCGGAGTGTACTACAAAGAGTCAGTCTGTCCTACACAATCTACAGCCAACATCTACAGGCTTCTGCCATGCTTCTCTTCTACCCTGCCATGTGAGAAATACAAGCAATCAGCCTACTGGGTCCTGACCTCAGAATCATGTGACAAGAGCTGTAGTCCTACCAGGATGCACCATGCAATGTCTGCTGAAACTAAGAATAAAGGTTATCTGAGGGAACGTGATGAATAGCAATAACTTCAACTGCAAATATGAGGACACTGTACTTGCTGTGCTCATTCTCATGAGTTACCTCCAGCCCTGCACCAACTTCCTGGGTCTATATACCTGCTGTGCCCATTGTCATAGCCTACCTCCAGCCCTGTATACCTGCTGTGCCCATTGTCATAGC
>NC_092860.1:155822295-155828030 GCF_032062135.1 Pyxicephalus adspersus
ATGCAGTTCTTTGGTTACACCTGCAACACAAAACAACACGATGGAGGAATGACGACGCATCGAATGACGCAGCATGAATGCACTCACCAATTTACTGGTTTTCGGGGGATCTGTTGACTCTGCAAGAAAACAAAACAAAACTCATAAATAAACCTCCCAGAAAATGACTAAGCTATACCTAAAGCTTTGACTAGAGTAAGAGTTGGGTAAGCACACTTATCTCTCAATCCCCTACATATCGCTCTGGCCTTATATAATCCACCTCCCCATTCCACAGATTCATACTTCCATTTCATACACCCCCTTACATTCACTAGCTTTGTCTTTTCTGCCATTACAGTACAGCCCCACATAAGTCTATAGGGTTCTAATCTGAGGCATTAGAGGATGGTATTATTATTAATATTAATAAACAGGAAAATAGGGGTTGCAAATGACTGACAGATACAGACAATGACACAGGAGGAGGAGAGGACCCTGCCCCAAGAGCTTACAATCTAGGAGGAGGGGAAGTACCACACAATAGGAGGGGAGATATGGAGTGTTGGGTGAGTAGTGAGGGTTTAAGGACAAAAGAATATGGGTAGGTGAGGTTGAAACATTGGGTTTTGAAGGCTCTTTTTAATTAGCCGAAAATAAGAGGAGGAAGAGCATTGCAGAGAGTTGGGGCAGCTCTAGAAAAGTCTTGGAGCCATGCGCGTGATGGGGTTATGAGCAAGGAAGTCATTAGTAGGTCATTGGAGGAGAAAAAAGGGGGTAGGGTTATATCAGGGCAGAAAGGTAATTGGGACAAGAACTGTGGAGGTATTTGTGTATCAGGTACGTAGGTGGGACAAGAACTGTAGAGGGATTTGAAGGCAAAGCACAGGAGATGAATTTGATTCTAAGGTGAAATGGAAGCCAATGAGGAGAATTACAAAGATAGGCAGCAGAAGGGGAGTGGTGGATGGGCTGTGTATCAGGTAGGTAGGTGAATATGTAGGTGGGAAGGATGGATAAGTCTGGCTGCAGCATTCATAATATTGTAGAGGTAGATGAACCCCAATAAAGTCTATATTTCTATTGACTTCTATGAGGCGAATCTTCCACAGCAGCAAAAGTCGGTGGAGCAATGCCTGATCCCAGCAAATATTTGTAGTGTTTTCTATTTTCAATTTGGCGAATAGTAACACAGGCGGATCTTTGTGAAGTTGGTGACCTGCTAAATGTGGGGATCCTGCTGAAAAAAAATTGATTTGAATAGTAAGCTCTTTTGGGAGGTCCTTTCCTCCTCCTGTGTCACTGTTTGCCATTTGCAACCCCTACCTAATGTACAGTGCTGCGTAATATGTGAGCATATTGTTAGGAGAACATAAAAATATTATTCATGTAAAAATAATACAATTTTCTTGGGATAACAGGAGATTCACCCTCTGATAAATGACTTTTTATGTGTATGATAAGCAAGGTCACCTCCTACTCCGGCTCACCTCCATGACACAAATGCGTTCTGTAATGACATTGGAAAGAATCACTGAATGCAGCAGGGCCAGAGGCGAGGAGCACTCACATAAGTGTTGGTTTATGAAGAAACTTCAGATGTCTCTAACTCATCAATGGAGTGGTGTTTCATGGGTGAAGTACGGGTTACAGGGATATTGATTAATAAGAGGTATTAGGAGTTGCACCCATCATAGGCCGAGATGTCAAGTTTGTGTGGATTAACTACTTGGCCAAATAAATTGAAATTCTATTTAAGATATCCTAACGGGTAGCCGAGGTCTTACCTCTCTTCAGAACCTTTGTGGACGTTGGTTCTGGGGTTTCTGGTGACGTAGTGTCAGCTCCATCCTCCACCACCTGGATCTGTAAAAGCAGAACACAAGAATTGGGTCATTGTCTCCACTCCTATGTGTAAATGAAGCATTGATGATTCTATTCAACTAATCCACTCGTTAGTAAATATTTTATAGAACTGCATGGCGGCTAAGCCGTTACCTCTCTTCCCTAGAAGAATTGGGTACTGTATGAGAATCTCAATAGAGATATTATTATTACTATTATTATTACTAATAATAATAAACAGGATTTATATAGCTCCAACATTTTACACAGCGATGTACAATAAATATTATCTGTATGCAATGTATAATTCCTCATATCTGAAAACCAGGTCAGTCCAGGTGAGGAGCCGGTACAAAGGTGCAAAGACTGAAGCTGGAGGGCAGATAAGATCCAAGTATAGATTGTCATTATGTCCAGCCCTGGCGTCATCCTAACACATAATATGCTCATTAGGAGACATCCGCTCTTCTGCGTTCAATGTTCTACATTCCTAATAACCTGTACGTCCCCCACTGATATGTGATATTTGTATAGGATAGGATCCTGCAGCATATTAATACAAAGCTCACACTGTCATCCTGGTACATTCACAATAATGAGGTCAGGGTGACTGCCCCAGACACAATAGACAAATATCAGAGAGGGATATTTACACTTCTGTGCTGTGTTCTCACCGCATTACCATTCACTGAACACTCCGTCCAACAAACTATTTGATCAGGAGGCGTCTCCCGGTTCCCCAAGCACATCCCAACCCAAGTAAATATTTGGCTGTAATAAAATTCATACAGGGCGTCCATTTTTAGAATCAAATGGTGTAAAGCAGATCGCAGTCAGCGGACAATCACATGCGTCCCCCAGCTATGTCTGATGGAAATCACCGAGCTATCTGAGCACCTTCTGTAATATATTCTTATACAAGCATGAAACCGATGGAATCCTTCACACAGCCCTCTATCCTGACATGTCTTCTGTACTAAATAAAAATATCCCCTAGATTGTAAGCTCTTCTGAGCACCTTCTGTAATATATTCTTATACAAGCATGAAACCGATGGAATCCTTCACACAGCCCTCTATCCTGACGTGTCTTCTGTACTAAATAAAAATATCTTCTAGATTGTAAGCCCTTCTGAGCAGGGTCCTCTCCTCCTCCTGTGTCACTGTCTGTATCTGTTTGTCATCTGCAACTCCTATTTAATGAACAGCGCTGTGGAATATGTTGGCGCTATATAAATACAGTTTATATTAATAATAATCCCTTCTGCTCACAAAGTTTATAATGAGATTCAGCCAAAGGGTCAGCAACTGTTTGTCCCTTAAAGCAGATCCAAACCTGTATTACTCACTTGTCTCTGTTCCCTCACAAGGTGGCGCTATCTCCTTCCTTTCTCTCTTCCTTTACACAACATCTGATCATCCTGATTGGTCGGGATGAAGATTTATTCCCCACATGTGCAGGGGAAGTCTGGATTGCCGGGTAAACTGCCAACCAATGCTGACACTGCACAGCTCAACTTTTTTTTTTTTTTTTGCCAGATACTCAGAGCGGCCAGGCAGGGCAGGAAGTTATTATTATGAAAAAGTATTTATATAGCGCCAACATATTCCGCAGCGCTGTACAAAGTCCAAAGTCGTGTGACTAGCTGTCCCTCAAAGGAGCTCACAATATAATGTCCCTACCTCAGTGATATGTTTTTAATACAGTCTAAGATCAATTTTGGGGGGAAGCCAATTCACCTAACTGCATGTTTTTGGAATGTGAGAGGAAACCCACACAGACACGGGGAGAACCTGCAAACTCCATGCAGATATTGTCCTGGCTGAGGTTCAAACCTGGGCCCTGGAGCTGCAAAGGTCAGAGTGCTAACCACTGAGCCACCTTGCTGGTTATTTGCAGAAGTGACATCGCCTGACTCTTCCTGCAATACTGACCCGCCTGATCGTAAAGTCCTGAAAGCAGAACTGCTCTGTTTGTATTCTTTTCTTGTGAGAGAGAAAGGATTCTTCTTCTACACAGATCTAGGCATGAGGTGGAGATAAACATGAAAAACATGGAAGGGAGCAGAGATCACCAGTGGGGGACACTGCTCTGTCAGTCAAGTTAAAGTTCGTAGAGTCTCCCCATTGATTGGCTCAGCCTGTTCCTCCATTTTAGTAAAGGAGGCAGTTAGGTGGCGAGAGACATTCTCCAGTCCCTTTTCAGTGAAAGAAGTGGCACGCGCCTACCCCCAGCTATCCCCTACTTAAAGCAGAACTGAAGCCACGCTACTCTAGCCACATCCTATCGCAGGGCGCCGCCATCTTTCTTTTATCCTAGAGACGATCTTACTCTGTCTTGATTGGCTTTGCTGGGAAAGTACATTCATCCTCGGCACAATCAGGAAGCCGGGATTGATGGGTTTTCCTGGCAACTAATACGCAAGCACACCTCAGCTTTTTCACCAGCACGACCAGGCAGGTAAGTCGGGTTATTGCAGAAGGGACATCATCCCTCCGTTTCCGCAATAATCACCTGCCTGATCCTTTATGTTATAAAGTGGGGCTTTAGTTACTCTTCAAGCTATGTGCACACGCCGGATAGGATTAACGGTCGCACTCGTTGAAACGCTGCTGCCATTCAAAGTTTTTGTTATATTTGGAAATAAAGTGGAAAGTGAAGAATAAAGAAAACCTAATAAGAAGTAATATAGTCACCACATCTCAGGACAGGGAAGCTGAAATAAATGTATTTTGCTCCTAGATTTAGATACATTTTAAGCCTGAGATGTACGCATTAGGCCGACCGTGACTGGTTCTCTTTACACGTGGTCACCAGCTGCTTGGAGTGTTTCATTCTATTTATGAAAGGTAGCAAAGGTGTTCCAGCATCACCTGATTACAGGTAGAATGAGGTGTGGGTGATGCACTACAAACCTGGCTACTCAGGGATAAGCAATGCTTGCTGTGTGAATCTCATAGTTTCAATGTGGACCGAATTGCCCCTTACTATTCACATGGCTCTGGATAGAACTGCAACCTTTACGACAGCAGCGGCAATTATTCGGGGACTCGGAAGCCCTTCATCAGGGTGTAGAAAGAGCTTCCTATAAGCAGCCCCACAACCTTTCAGAAACAACAGGCGGTTGCGGAGGTCATAAAGATTCTTTACATAACCCCTATGGACATAGTTGGTCCAGAGGAAGGCAAAAAAAAAACCCTGGTAGAATTTGCTCCAACAGGGAAAAAAAATTCCTTCCTGATTCCATGAGGCAATCAGATGTTCCCTGGATCAGCAGTCACTGCCATCTTTAAATCTCTAATCTCCAGTTATATTCTGTGCTTCTAGAAATCATCCAGCTTATTACTAAAGCAATCTATAGTAGTTGCTGAAACTACTTCCTGAGGGAGCTGATTCCACATTGTCACAGACCTTACAGTGAAGAATCCCTTCATTATCCAGAGATTAAACTTAAATAATTGGGAAGAGAGTTTTCTATATGGACCATATATATATTTATACAAGGTGATCATATCCCCCTTATACGTGTCTTCTCAAGGGAGAATAGATTTTCTTGCATTTATTATCCAGAGCGCCGATAGTTAACATGTTGTGAATAAAATGATCCGGATTTATTAAAGCTCTGCAAGACTAGACAAGATGGACTATCATAGGAGAACCTGTGTGACTCAGTGAACCTGGAATGGATTTCTTACAACCTATTTACTATTAGCAGGCATATGTTTTTGATCCTGGACCAGATCCATTCCAGGTTCCCCAGTCTGTATTTCCAGTCACTCTGTGCAGTATGGATAAGCAGTACAGCAGTTTCAGCCTCTTACCTGTGACTGGCGTACAAATATGCCGTGATTCTCCTCGCAGGTGAAGTACTTCCTGCCCTGCACCGTGCCGTCGTTCTTGCCTTTAGCTTC
>NC_092860.1:155829518-155842029 GCF_032062135.1 Pyxicephalus adspersus
TAGGGCCACTACTAACCTCCTTTCACCCTGCCCCGGCCATAAACCATTCATAAGCAAATATTAACCCCCCGCCTCCACATACCCTATCTCAGGGCAAAAACTAACCCCCTCCTTATGAGCCTTCATGCAAATATTAACCTCCTACTCCCCCCCCAAAAAAACTACCTCAGGGTAAATATCACCCCCATGCATCCTCTTGAAACATACCAATTACCCTCCTCCCAGCCAATATAACCAATCCCCTTTTAATTATACATCCAACCTCTCCTGCCATAACCCCTCCTGCATTTCTGGGTGCTGAGACAGCTAATGCAGCATTGGCGATGTATCCACACTCACGGGGCCCTGACACATCCTGAGGGGACCCCACCACTCAACAGCCAATAAGAAGAATTTAACCCATGAATAGCCCCGCCTCTTGTAAACAGAGAGAAGACCAGAGACTAGAGCATCACGTGACTTTATATACAAATGGTTAAATGGTATATACATTACAGGGTCCATCGCTATACATAGCGGATCGCTGCTGAGATGCCTGGTATGACAGGTGCCGGTGTGTCAGAAGCCCGCTGTGTGCGGTGCCTGGTATGACACTCTGTGTGTGAGGTGCCCGGCATGAGAGGTGCCCAGCGTGTGTGCGGTGCCTGGTATTACAGGTGCCTGGTGTGTGTGGTGCCCAGTGTGTCAGAAGACCGATATGTGCAGTGCCCGGTGTGACAGGCGCTCCATGTGTGAGGTGCCCGGTGTTTCAAGTGCCTGGTATGACAGGTGCCCAGTGTGTGCGGTGTGTCAGGAGCCCAGTGTGTCTGGTGCCCTGGTGTGTCAGGTGTGTCATGTGCCCGGTGTGTGCGCAGTGCCCGATGTGTCAGCAGCCCGGTGTCTGAGAGATGCCAAATGTCTGCGGTGCCCGATGTGTGTACGGTGCACGGTGTGTGAAGGAACCCCGGTGTGTGAAGGATCCCCGGTGTGTGCGGTGCCCAGTGTATGAAGGATCCCCGGTGTGTGAAGAATCCCCGGTGTGTGAAGGATCCCCGGTGTGTGAAGGATCCCCGGTGTGTGAAGGATCCCCGGTGTGTGAAGGATCCCCGGTGTGTGCGGTGCCAGTGTATGAACGATCCCCGGTGTGTGAAGGAACCCCGGTGTGTGAAGGACCCCCGGTGTGTGAAGGATCCCCGGTGTGTGAAGGATCCCCGGTGTGTGAGAGATACTCGGGCACTGCAGCAGCCTCATTGCTATAGACCAGCCAGTTGCAGAGAGGCCATAGATAGTAATGGTGACCGGTCCTGTGCTTGTATTGGGCACAGCTTGCATTGATTCTCTATAATGGGATTGTACAGTTTCCATTAAATCAGATTGCACCCTGTAATCCCCCTTCCCCCATATCCCATCATATGACAGTGTTTACATAGCTCTATATCAATGAGGCTGAGCCCAGCACAATGCCACCCATACACGGGGATACATGGGGGTATGTAATCCCCTCTCACTCACCCCCCGGCTATCTCGGTAACACGCCTGCCACGGCTCTTCCTCTCGGGCTGTGGTCCCCGCCGCTTACCTCAGCCGGTGACAGCAACTACCAAGCCTCGCTTACGACGTTCCCCCAGCCAACCAATCACCTAGCGAGAGTCAGACGCCGCACCCTGTCGCAGCCAATGACAAAAGTGAACCCGGGAAGCCGTCCCGACAACAGCCTATCGGTGGCCAACAGGGGCGCGCCTCAAAAGACAGCTGGTCAATCCAGAGACGGCAGTCAAAGCGAGGCGTGACACACACCACAGAATAGAGCGCACGCGCAAAGAAGTTTCAAGGTGGTCCAGGGGAAGATGTCACGTGACAGGGATGTGTACAGTCACACAGAGTACAATGGTTTGTCAATGAGGAGGAAGCTGCAGGAAAATAATAGCAATACCAATAAATCAATATATTTATTTTTAGGGTAGGCAGCTGCAATATGGCCTAAATAAGAAGCCCGAATATATATCCAATATAGTTACCTCTATAAACATGCAGAATAAGGTGATATTTAATCTCCCAACATGCCATGCATTGGGGCTATCACAGACAATGGGTCGATAATTGTGCATGCAGCATTTTTTGCCATAGGGTGGGTAGGCTGGGGTGTGCTGCAGCACCATGCATTACTCCCTACAACAGGACATAAGAGCAATTCTCCCAACGTGGAGAAATTTAGATTTCCTGCTTTGATTCCCCAGGACAGATAGGGGTGAATCTAACTAGTGAAAGCCCCAATAAAACCTCTTGAAGTTATTCGTGGCCTTACAATAAACAAATACACCCTGCAGCATTTAACTATAAGTACAGCTGCATGTAAGGTTCCCCCTGTGATGTGACAACAATGTTGCAATGCTCCTGAATTCAGAGTAGAGTTGTCACTTTTATTTAGGACAGGCCAGCTTCCACTATTTAGGGAGGAGAAGATGTTGTGGGGGACCCTGACCACACCCAGTCCTGCCAACTGAATTCTGGATTAACATCACTGACCCCTCCCACTGTGATCTGCAGTGTCTGAGAGGGGGAACGTGTGAAACACAAATGGAGGAGAATTTTGGCTCAGTCAGGGGAGGTAAAGGAAGGATTTTGTGTCATGTAACTGGATCTAGGTCTCACCTGTACTGATATACTGGCATCTTCCCCTGTACTTTCAGAAGATAAAAGGGAAAGAGTGGTTACTTATTTTATTTTTACTATATCAAAGAAAAAAAAAAGAAAAAAAGTGAGATCATGTGATCTACATATAAATGAAACAGAAAGGATACAAACGTAACAATGTTTTCTATATGCAAAAACTGTCAGAGGGTATTTTAACAGCAGCAGCTTCTACAGCAACTCCCGGCTGTCAATTTGACAGCTTATTATCCAGTATGTGCAGGGGAGGGGAAAGCAGAAGCACACAATGTAATATAGACTCCTTAAGTGTTAATGTGACTTCCAGGGTTCACACCTGGTTAAAATAAAACATTTTTAACTGTAATAGGTAACTGTAATAGCTAGCCTTCCAGAAGTAATCCACTTATTGTCATTCCCCCAACATGATGTCCTTAACAGCATCCATCCAATGTTTGCACCACTGATGACTCTAAAACAAATTAGCAAGGATCCAGATTATGTGACCATTACATCATTATGATTGCATAACCACACACAGGCTGGAGACTTATTGACATGTTTTTTAATACTGTAATTGTCAGATACAATTACAGGGTTAAAAAAAATCTAACTTTCTCTCTACACCAGTCATTTACAAGCACAGAAAGAACATACAAATATGCAGATAAGGCCCGAAACCTAAAACCCCATTTCAACAAGACAGAAAGCACTTGGTAGTACACCTATTGAAGTTCTTTTAAAAAAAGCGAACACAGAGAATCATTATACAGCAGTGCTTGGGGAGGAAAGTGTTAGGTGTTACAGGATATCAGATTCTGCAAATGTTGCTAGCTACATGGTGGGAATTTGGAGGGTGTTCATATTCTGCCGTGCCATTGGTAAGTGAAAACATCTGGTAAGCTGTGCAACACAATGTGTATAGAATAAGCAACTTGAACGCCTGCCTCATTTCTGGATAGATGGACTGCAAGTGTCATCAAGCCCTCCCCTCCCAATTGCACTACCCCAGCCCTACCCCATGTGATGTGCAGGACCAGTTCACATCTTTCCATAGGAGCCTGGGAAGACTACTGTATGCAGATGTGTCTGATGATGTCATCAGCAACAAAAAGGAAAAGTTTCTCAAAAAATGATTTTAAGTAGAATAGGGAAGCAGAGCCGAGGATAGCAAGCGAGTAAAATCCTGATGGTTCAGCTTTCATTAACCTTATTCATGCCTGGATTACAATTCTGTACAAATCAATGGGAATACAGAAGCAGCTTGGAGCGGGTTGATGCAGCTTTGAAAGAGAACAGATGTCCACGGCAAGTCAACATGACAAAGGCGTGTATACTTACCTGGCTCATCAATTGTGCCTCAGGTCACAACTTTCTTGAACTTCTGGGATGCCAGCACCTCCACTCTGCTCATTGTGGTCCTTAATAATGTCCCTATAGCACAGCAGTAGCACAAAAGTGACAAACTGGCCATTTGTGGTAACCACAGCATGCACTGGGGCAGCAGAGGCACCCAATATACCCGTTAGCATCCAGCACACGCAGAGGCACCCACTATACCCACTGACATCCAGCACACCAAGAGGAACTCAACATACCCAGTAACACCCAACACACCCAGAGGCACCCAAAATATCTGGTAGAATCCAACACACACGGAGACACCCACCATACATGGTAGCATTCAACACACCCAGAGGCACCCAAATTAACCAGTGACATTCAACAGACACAGAGATACCTGGTGGCTTCCATCATACACAGAGGCACCTCAACATACCCAAAGGCAACCAACATACCTGGAGGTACCCACCATACCTGGGGGGGCTTCAAGCAGACCTGGAGGTACCCACCATACCTGGGGGCATCACACCCAGAATCACCAAACATACCCAGTGGCATCCAATCTAGCCATAATCATCTAACACAACTGGTGGGCAACCAACATACCCAGTGGTATCCAACACACAAAGAAGCACCACCATAGCCAGGGGCATCCAACACACCTGGAGGCAACTAACACACCTGGAGGCAACCATCATACCTGGGATATTCAACACACAGAGGCACTCACCGTATTCAGAAGCACCCAACATACCTAGAAACACCCAACATACTCAATGTCATTCAACACATCCAGGGTATCCAACACACCTGGGGATACAGGCAGCAACACCAGTAAGTACTATCTTATTATAGAACAGGTAAGGTCATCATACCACCTGGAGGGCCAGATGAATGGGGGGTGCATTGGACAGGTGGGGGCCACCTTGGTCCTTGTTCTGGACCAATCATTTCAATAACAATCATCCCATAGGATTTTTTCTTTCTTTTTTGATATCTACAAAAGTCAATTGAAAAAATGTTGCCGTATTGTCCATTCAAATATTTTGTTCACAGAGCGGTGAATCAGTTGATTCCACAGTTATTTCCTGTTCCTGGAAATCATAGAGCCCGCTATTGTGTGTGACATAGGAGGAGATATTTGCAGCAATAAATGTCACCTCTGTTTAGCTGGGAGTGCTGTGATATTGATCACAGCCGCCGCCTTATCCGTCATTTTTTCTGAATGATTGCTAGCGAGTGCCTCCCCGACCAGACGGGCAATCGCATGGCACGGCTATCTTGTTGCTAATCAATTATAATTAGAAATTCGTCCTGAGAAGGGCCACTTGGGTCACATAAAATGTTGTTGTAGGCTTTTTTCCCCACTTTTATAATTTAGTAAATATATTGATGAAGTGAATCTAAAGTAAAGTTTTGTCTGCTTTAAGAAAAATTGGGTATACTACATACCCAATTTTACCCATACCCAATACCACACGTATTACAGAAAATGCATCCCGCACCAGCAAGTCACATGACTATCTGTAAAATACACACATGTACATATATATATATANTATATATATATATATATATATATATATATATATATTGTATTTTAGACATAAAAGGTGGTTGGGGTTAATTTAAAAATAAAAAAGGCCTATTTAGATCTTTGTGGTCTGTTACGTACTGCGATATCTCAATGGCCCCTCAGGAGACCTGTAGTTCCCCTGCACTGGAATGTAAACATTGAGGCCTACTGAAGCCTGCAGGTGAACCACACTCAGGAGGGGCCCCCACAAGTCCCCCAGATGACCCTCTCAGTCATTGATGGGTCACTCAGCACTTCACCCATTTCTGGTAATTCGCAGGGAAACCAGAGAGTCCCGCTACCCAGCGCCAGGCCCATTATCTCCGCTCATCACTGCTTCCGTTACCATGGCGACCTTCCTAGGCCTCATTGACTGAATGTTACAATACACACAAAACCCAATTGTGGTGATAAGTCCTCTGTGAAACCCGTATCACGCCGGGAAACAATCAGACCTCTGTTCACCCTGACCCCCCGGGGACACACAGACGTCCTGGCTGTGTTCCTGCGGAGGACAGGTCATGCTGGGACATGTGGTTCATTAGAGGTTAACCATGAGATGTGCACAGAGCTTGTTGATGTTTAATATATTTAAAAGGTGCTATGTTTTCCAAAGCAACACACTGGCCGCTATGTCCCCCATAGCAACAAACTTTTCGCTAGGTCCCCCAAAGTAACAAACTTTTCGCTAGGTCCCCCATAGTAACAAACATTTTGCTAGGTCCCCAATAGCAACCAATCATTTTTTTCCATCAGCTATTCCGTGCGGTTGGGTTTTGGGGTTCTGATGATGATATCGACTTCTGAGATTGTCTGCAGCTGAGCTTCTTCGATCCAAAACCAACAAAAAGTCAGCCAACACAGGCCCTAAAGGAGACAGTATGTTTGGTTACAATGGACAATGAACAATGAACTTTTTGTGGTTTTCCCCCCTTGCTCGAACGATTCCAGAAAGGTTCAGCCAATCAGAGCTCTCCATTCCGTCATCCTTTGCCAACAAAGAGGACCAGTTTTAACTGAGCATAGGCACCCATCAGAATATTTAGATCTATTCACATGTCCGGAAGTTAAATCACCCCCCCAGATTACTAATCCAAGGTCTCTGAGCCCGGAAAAAGATGGAAGGCAGTAATGGATGGGTGTGCAGACATCACAGCACTTTGCCAGGTGGGGGGCACACATATGCTGTGCATAGAGCAGAAACTTCCTGGGGCCCCCAATGTCAATCTTCCTGTCAGTTCAATTCAGGGCAGATTTAGCATCTCCATAAAGCCTAAAATTAAGCTCAAAGCAAGTAAACTGCTGGTCAACTGGGGGTCATAAGCAGGTCAAGTGCAGCTCATATACACAAATTAATTCTTAATGATCTCAGAAACCTCTGATACTGATGCCAGTGACTTATAAATATGGGTAAAGTTGTTTTTGATGAGTGGTCTTCCCCCATTCCTGATTCCTACTCTAAAGAGTAGCCGTGGGAAAGGATCACCTAACCACACCGAAGGTAACCACAATGCCTCCTTGCTGTCCGTGTGAACTTGTGTGAAGCTTTGTGCGTCTCTTTCGCCAAAGAAAGCGTTTTCCTGGCTCTTGGCAATTTTCTCTGGTTCATGTACACTGTATGAGCATGCGCCATGAAGTCATACCCCTATGCGCATGTGTTGTAGTTACATCAGCCGCAGCCATCCAATGGCTGAGGAGGACGTTGGAAGTAGCCTCAGTGGAGATGGAGGTGACTTCCTGACAGTGATAACATTGGAAAATGGTAATTATGTCATTGCGTACAACTGTCACCCAATACTAGGAAATGCCTGAAGCACTTTCATGGCAGGATCAGCAGTAATAACTGAAGTTTCTTCTGCTTGGATTTTGCCTTCACTGGTTCCTCATCCCACCCTCATTCATAGTTCTTGGCTTGGGTGACACATGAAGATCTGGATGATTTTGCTACTTTCAAGGCCTCATCAGCACAGAAGGAATGTTGCTATTCCTTTCCTTTGCATTCTCTTTGCTACATTGTTTATTGTTTTCAGTGCAGGGACTTAGCAGTCATACTGCATCTACCTGCATTACCCCGTCCCCTAAACCTAACAGAATCCTAAGACTCGTAGAAGCACATGTAAAAAAAATATATCACCTTCAATCTATAGCTGTCCCCAGCACTACCTCCTTTTTGCCACAAGAGGTCTCCAGTCTTCTGGGTTGCATGATGGCCTGGAAGACTGAACACTCTACTGGAATTCTGGCTGTCACAAATAAACATGTGATTGATAAGACCTTCTTTCATGGTTCCGTGGTCCAGTTCTGGTGCTCACATGCTTATGGTAGAAAGTGGTCAGCATGGACACCCTGACTCCCTAGTAATATGAATATATCAAAGAACCCCTGTTATAAAATGTAATGCTACTGGTATCCCAGGTATAGAATCCCACGGGTACTCTAGTTTGCCACAGGTATTATAATACTACTAATACATTTTTATAATGCCATAGTACCCCAGTACTTCTAGTACCTTCAGCAGTGCCAGAGGTGGTATGGTACACCTAATATATATGCGCCAACACAACAAGTATTATGGTTCCTCTGTGTTATATAGTACCACTATAGATATTATAGTTCTTTTATTACATTCTGCAATGCCACAGGTTCTAAAGTTTCCCCTAATAAATACCTAATGCAACATGTAATATAGTTACTCTGCAGCTGCAGGTTCTATAGAACTTCTAATAAATCCTTTGATACCACGGGCATCGCAGCACCACTATTAAATCATTTAGTGATACAGGGTATTGCAGTACCCCCCATATCTTGGTACATGTGTTATGGCTCTTGTATAGAATATATATGCCACGGGTACTACAGTACTTCTATTCAACCCTTTGATACGGGATGCATTATAGTACCACTAATAAATCCTGTAATGTAACTATTACTTTACTATGCCACAATTATATCATAGAGTAAGTGTGAGAATAAGAATGACCAATAACTGCCACCAGTATTTAGCATAGTTTGGCCCCACAATGCAACAGGTGCTACCATCGTCACGTGAAATGCCACATATAAAATTACTGCCACATATATTACCACTTATATATATAATATTACTGCACATATATAATATTACTGCAATGTGTAATACCACTGTCACATGTAACAATACTGCTTTATATATCAATACTGTCACATATAATACCACTGCCAAGTATAATAATATTAGCCAAAAGTAATACCAGTACATGTAATAATATTGCCACATGTAATACCACATACATGTATAATATTACTGCAATGTGTAATAATACTGCCTTATATAACAATACTGTCGCATGTAATACCACTTCCATATATATATATATATAAGTATATTAATATTAGCCAAAAGTAATACCAGTACATGTGATAATAATGCCACATGTAATAATACGGTCGCATATAATACTACTGCCACATATAATAATACTGCAATGTGTAACAATACTGCCACATATAATACCACTGCCATATATATATCGGTACTGCCAAAACTAATACCATTACTACATGTAATAATACTGCCACGTGTAATACCAGTGCCACTATTATTTTATTTCCATTTAGCCCTGCGATCCTACATGCATTGACACTAAATAACCATTAGCTTACAATGCCACAAGTTTGTAGGGTAGCTTTTATTTCAATGCTACCAACACCACCGATGCCACAGGTAATACTATTACAGGTACTGAGTAGCCACGATCACACCCTGACATACCACAGGTATTAGCACTGTAACAGAATATTATTGCAATGCCACTACAATTCCATAAATCCTACATTACTATCTCTAACTATGGCATTGGTACTAACCTGGGTATACACGCTGTCACTGTTAACCCCTTCCCTGATATTCCTAGCAATACAACTGAGACCATACCCACTATTACCCTCTACACTATGCTATACTGCCACATGCCAGCTATTTGGGTCTCACTGTACCCCTGGAGTGCCACAGGAATGTGCATGACTGATAGGTACCATTATGTATTTATGCCACCATATGGTACCCTATTGGCCACATCAATGACATCATGCAATGGCAAAAGTCTCAACACTGCTAGGTGCCACTGGTGCCCATGAGTCATTATTATACCAGCACCACCTTTACTTGTGAATCATTGCAAACCCCTGCAATAATTAAAGCTGAGCCTTTGCTATTAACCACTTGCTGTATCCAGGTAATCAGACTGCATTCATTGCCACAGATTGACTACTATTAACCTCTTCTTTCCCTTGATGACACCTAAACTCCCAGCATTAACCCCCGGCACCCCGTGTCATCCACAACGCCAAGCTTTGGCCAATAACCCCAAATCCTCATGGTGCTGTTACTATGCGAACAGCCCTACCCATTTCCATTCCACAGCCCCCCACTATCTGTGATTGATACCCCCCCCCCCATACATAAGTCGATCCACACACCTGATCCATCACCATTAACCACCTAATGCCTCAGCGTTAACCATTTCACTGCTGCAACCCCAAAGAAGCGGGTTATCAATAGATCCGTACACACCGATACGCCAACCGATAACCATGGACTGCGGCAAGATTGGCATCCTGTGGAGCTATCGATGAATAAAGAGTTAATTTATTGGAAATATTTGATCTAAAAAGGCGAGTATACCAAATTCTAAATTGATATTTGTGTGAAGATGCAGCGACAGCTTACATCATGCCACTCGTGTGCCCCTCCACCCACATACAGCATCCTGACGTGGTTATATATTAATAGGTGGGTTTGGTAAAGGTTGGTACTCACCCGGCTGTAAGTGTGCCTCTTGCTCTGGGCCATGCCGCTGTGTGTTTTGTTGCAGGTTATTGCTCTATCTCTGGGAGGAATGGGTGAAGCATGGCTGCTGGTGGCAGTGCCAGGCTGTGGGGTGGGCTCATGCAGGCAGATGCTGTGTCTCAGGGAAGGTACAAGAGAATGGAGCCCCCCAGCACTGCTGCTGCTTAGCCAGCTGATGCTGAGTCTGACATGTCAGTCCTGGTGCAGCACAATCATCAGGATATAGGGGGGATCACCTGGGTCCTAGTGCTGGCTGGATCACATGGGGGCACTCCTGCGTCTGCCAATGTCTGCCAACTCTTCTGCAGCTGGCAACGTGTAAAACCAGGCACAAAGACAATGGGTGCAGGACTGGGAGGGGACCGGTGACACCTCTATAAACTAACATTGAAAGGTTGTAAGTGTTTGGTCAATATTGGAGACTGAAACTACCTGGCAGCTCCTTATCTCCCTGCTATAGGTGGAGATCCCAGCACTTGTTTTACTAAACCTGCATTAAAAACATCCAAAAATGTATTTTCAAAGGCGGACGTAGTTTTAAAAAAAAGTTGAATGATGCAAATTTATGGGTAATTGCAAAACCCCTGAACATATTATTGTCACCAACATTTTAGAAGAGACAGAGGTGTTGTGAGGATATGGCCCAAGTGAAAGCAAAACAAAGTGATTCCTGAATCAAAGTTAAAATGTTTTATTATGTTTAGGGGCTTTGCAATTATTTTAATATTATTAATATTATTATTATTTTTAATATTATACAATTTTTTATTATAGAAAAAAAAAAGTTGGCAGGTGAGTTAAATTTTTTTTATTATTATTACACAGTATTTATATAGCACCATCATATTACGCAGCGCTGTACAAAGTCCATAGTCATGTGACTAGCTGTCCCTCAAAGGAGCTCACAATCTAATGCCCCCCCATAGTCATATGTCATCCCAATCTAATGCCCCCCCATAGTCATATGTCATGAATGTAGTCTAAGATCAATTTAGGGGAAGCCAATTAACCTCACTGCATGTTTTGGGATGTGGGAGGAAACCCACACAGACACAGGGAGAACCTGCAAACTCCATGCAGATAGTGTCCTGGCTGGGGATTGAACCTGAGACCTAGCGTTGCAAAGGCCGGAGTGCTAACCCCTGAGTCACCGTGCTACCAAAAAAAATGTGTTTTATCTTTGATTTATAGAGAAATACAGTGTTATTTTTTCATGTGGGACATGTTCCTATAACTGGTTTTTTCCCTCCACATTACCCACTTTTGTCCAGAGTTGTGGGGGATTTAATTTGTACTTACCTTGGCTCCTGCATACCCCTCCTCCGTGTCTCCGCACCCCTGCAGCCTCTTTTCCAATGCTGCGGTCTGACTCTGTCCAATACAATGCAGGATGTAAGAACCTCAGGGGCCGTCCAAAACCTGAATCATCGAACAGCAGAGGAGGGCGCTGGACAGCAGAGGAGTGAAACAGAGGAGTGCTGCACTGTCCTTTGAATTTTTTTCTTCTTAAGCTTTAATGTACCATTTAAAATAATCCTTGAGATCCTGCCATGATGAATCACAGTCAGCCACTTCCTGTTAAGGAGTGACAACTGTGTCCCAATTGGAGTCAAAATGATGTTTCTTGTACAAAGCATAGCATTTTGCAAATGATCAGGGCTGATTTCGGGTTTCGGGGATGCTGGGCAAAAAATATATTGCTGAAAAAAAAATACAATACAAATAGCTAAGGGCAGAAGGGGAAGAAGGAGTTAAAACGAGATTAGATGGGTGGTGGGTGTCCCCAGCTCGCCTCCTGGTGGTCTGCACCTTGTCAGCTGCTTGGCTGCCCCAACTGATGTACTGGTTCCTAATGAACATTAGATAAGAGATGGTACTGACCCGCTCACTAACGCCCCCAACCATCCCCTATAAGCAGGTGCAGTTCATACCAGTTATAAGTAGCAATGATCATTCAATAGTCACTAGCAGCGAGCGGGTGTGCATACCTAGGGTGCTTTCTCCCAATTTGTATTATATTCACATTGCTGGGGCCTAAATGAAGTCCCAGGCTTAGTGAATGGCAGTATGTAGGTGCAAGGGGGTCAGTTTAGTATGGTAGGGGGCAGAATGTATTGAAAATATAATAAAGCAGG
>NC_092860.1:155842108-155875250 GCF_032062135.1 Pyxicephalus adspersus
TTTTATGTCAGAATTTGGGCAGCCCTGAGATCTATAATTAGGGCACCTCCTGACCTTGTAAAAATTTAGAATATAGATTGTAAGCTCTTTGGGGCAGGGTCGTCTCCTCCTCCTGTGTCATTGTCTGTATCTGTCTGTCATTTGCAACCCCTATTTAGTATACAATGCTGTGTAATGTTGGCGCTATATAAATCCTGTACAATAATCATCATGATAATAATAATAATAATAATAATATAGAAAGAGGATAAATGAGTTGACTGACTGCTGCCACCTGGTGGTTTGTCTCAGACTTGCAGATCCTTGTGCTGATGATTCAGTAATGTGAATGTGTGATGGGTGTCTATAGGAAAAGTCAGAAAATCCTGCATGTCCACATTCTATGATTACATTTCCTGACCGTCACAGCAATGTTTTTGTTGCAATTCTTTTAATCAGAGGGAAATGTTTGATTTTTAGGTAATTTTCCTAATCTGTTGAGCTTGGACATAGTCAGGCCCCCTGACATCATCAGACTCTGAAAACATCACACTACGACTTGGTAGCACTTCCTTCAACATTATTCTTATCCATGAATCTAAAAGGAATAAAACGCTTCCCATCTAATCACCACTAGAGGGCGTCACTCTACATAACGGCACATACACATCCCCTGAGGAAGCCAGACTGCAAAACGCGTCGGGATTGGGCCGTGCTCTGTTTAAACTGTTTTAGGAAAAGCTGTGTCTAGCATAAGGGTCAGAATATGCCATGACTTTAATTGGGCAGACCCAAAGTGTGGAAGCCTATGACTGTGCATTTTTTAAATTTGATTGTTTCCCCCTAATATAAAGATATATGTTCTTCCTGTAATAAGAAAGAACAAAAACACATGTAATTGTCACAAAACATGTTTCTTCTTTCTTCCTTTTCATGATTACCAGCCAATAGTAATGCGTGGGAGGGGGTGGGGAATGATGACTTTCTGAAGTCAGGATTTGCATAATGTAGAATCTTGGGTTTCAGGGAATTCTGCAGCAAATTGCAGCTGGAGTTTCCATTCTAAAGGGAGATAAGGAACCTTCTTCTATGGCAGTGGCATGAATGTTATGTCTGGCAATAAACAAGAAAGTTATGGGTCTGCATGGTTGTGCTGGGTCAGTACTGGACCCAGTATAGGAAAGTAACCCAATAAGATCCCAGGGAAGCAGAAAGCTCTCTTTGTTTTGTAATGTCTCTGTATATTTGTTCCATTTTCCTAAGCAATGCATGCGTGTCTCTGCATGTGTGACAGGGCTTACTAATGCATTTCCTGATCCCTGCAGGCCATGACACCAGAGCTGAACACAACCCAGCACCATGCTCCCGGATCACTATATCTATGCTTCTCTTATAGTGATCGGACTTCTATTGCAGGGTAAGCAGATTAAAAGAACTCACTCATCTAATATATCATTGTTCCTGGTTCTGTGGGATCTCTGTTCTATATCCGGTCCAGTAGGTTCTATGTATTGTGTTTGGTTCTGTAGGCTCTCTGTGTTGTCTTTGGGTCTGTAGGGTTTCTATGCTGGGTCTGGCGCTGTAGGTTCTCTGTGCTGGTTGGGGTTCTGTAGACTTTCTGTGGTGTTCCTGATTCTGTGGGTTCCCCGTCCAATTTTTGGTTCTGTATTTTGTCTGGTTCTGTATGCTGTCTGTTCAGTGTCTGGTTCTATATATTCTGTATACTGTTTATGTGGTGTTTCCTATTCTGTCACTTCTCAACCTGCACAGGTTGTGCTGTTCTGGTTCTGCAGGCTCTCTGTGCTGAATCTGACTTTGCAGGTTGTACTGTTCTGGTTCTGTAGGCTGTGTCCTATTTCTAGTTATGCAGGGACTTTTGACTTTTTTTGGTTCTTTATGCTCTCTGGGTAGTTTCTGGTTCTGTAGGGTCTGTACTTTGTTTGGTTCTGGTTCTGTAAGTTCTCTGTGCTGTGCCTGGTTAGGTATACTAAGTATCCTATTTCTGGGTCTGTAGTGCTGTTCCTGGTCTGGAGCTTCTTTGTGTTGTCTCTGGTTCTGTATGCATTCTGTGCTGTGCCAGGTTCTGTAGGATTTCTGAACTGAGCCTGTGTAGGCTCTCTGTTCTGATTGTGGTTCTATAGACTCTTTGTTCTATTTCTGGTTCTGCAAGCTATCTGTGTTGTTCCTGGGTCTGTAGGCTCTCTTTGCTGTGTCTGGTTCTGTAGGTTCTCTGTGTTGTGTCTGGGTCAGTATGTTCTCATTTTGTCTGGTACTGTATGATCATTATGTTTTGCCTAGTTCTGTAGGCTCTCTGTGTAGGTCCTGGTTCTGCAGGCTCTGTGCTGTGTCTGGTTTTGTAGGCTCTCTGTGTAGGTCCTGGTTCTGTAGGCTCTCTGTGCTAAATCTGACTTTGTCGGTTGTGCTGTGCTGATTGTAGTTCTGTAGGCTTTGTCTTATTTCTAGTTATGAAGGCACTTTGGACTTTTTTTGGTTCTGTAGTCTTTCTGTGATCTTGCTGGTTCTGTATGTTCTCTGTGCTGTGCCCGGTTCTGTATACTCAGTATCCTATTTCTGGGTTTGTAGGCTCCCTGTGCTGTTCCTGGTCCAGAGGTTCTCTGTGCTGTGTTTGGTTCTGTATGCTCCTTGCTATATTTCTGGTCCTGTAGCCTCTCTGTACTGAGTCTGGTTCTGTAGGTTCTTTGTGTTGTCTCTGGTTCTGTATGCATTGTGACCTGTGCCAGGTTCTGTAGGCTTTCCTAACTGGGCCTGACTGTGTAGGTTCTCTGTTTTGATTTTGGTTCTGTAGGCTGCTTCCTGTTTATGGTTCTGTAGGCTCTCTGTTTGGGTTCTGCAGGCTCCCTGTCCTGTGTCTGGTTCTGTAGGCTCTCGTGTAGGTCCTGATTCTGTTGGTCTCAGTGTTGGTTCTGTAGGCTCTCTGTGTAGGTCCTGGTTCTGCAGGCTCTGTGCTGTGTCTGGTTTTGTAGGCTCTCTGTGTAGGTCCTGGTTCTGTAGGCTCTCTGTTTGGGTTCTGCAGGCTCCCTGTCCTGTGTCTGGTTCTGTAGGCTCTCTGTTTGGGTTCTGCAGGCTCCCTGTCCTGAGTCTGGTTCTGTAGGCTCTCTGTTTGGGTTCTGCAGGCTCCCTGTCCTGTGTCTGGTTCTGTAGGCTCTCTGTTTGGGTTCTGCAGGCTCCCTGTCCTGTGTCTGGTTCTGTAGGCTCTCTGTTTGGGTTCTGCAGGCTCCCTGTCCTGTGTCTGGTTCTGTAGGCTCTCTGTTTGGGTTCTGCAGGCTCCCTGTCCTGTGTCTGGTTCTGTAGGCTCTCTGTTTGGGTTCTGCAGGCTCCCTGTCCTGAGTCTGGTTCTGTAGGCTCTCTGTTTGGGTTCTGCAGGCTCCCTGTCCTGTGTCTGGTTCTGTTTGTCTCTGTGTAGGTCCTGATTCTGTTGGTCTCAGTGTTGGTTCTGTAGGCTCTCTGTTTGGGTTCTGCAGGCTCCCTGTCCTGTGTTTGGTTCTGTTTGTCTCTGTGTAGGTCCTGATTCTGTTGGTCTCAGTGTTGGTTCTGTAGGCTCTCCTGTTTCTGGGTCTGTGGGTCTATATCCCATGTATTTCCTCCATTGGCTGGTAACACTTGGCTCTCCCATACCACATGTATCTTCCTTTACTCTTTAGGAATTGCCAGTGATAGCAGTAGGCCATTTCTGAAGCATTATGAGACGTTGTCATACGATAGGACCAAGCTCCTCCAAAGTCATCAGAGATCCAAAAGAGCTTCAAATGAGGAGAAGACGCTCACCCTGCACCTTGCAGCCTACAGCAGGTACCTGGCTGAGACTTTACTCCTCTTCTCCATGGCATCATTTATCAACTCTTATCATATATCAATCTACTAGAAATGTTCCTTTTGCAAGGATCTGGCTGATTAAGCCTATTGCATTTTGGTGCACCATGTGTGGCCAATGTTCTCCAATCAGAAATTGCAATTTCGGGATACTTGAGACTCCTACCCTCCATTTACCCCCATTACCTAGCACAGTACCCCCTCACCCATGGCCCATATGCTTACCCAGATGTATTGACACCACCGGCCATTTTCATCATCATTGCCCTCTTCTTCCTCTTATTACATATATGATGATGGAGTTCTCTGCAGGGCGGAGGGGGCGGAGCCTTGACACCCTGGGCTTACAGGAAACTCAATAAATGACAAGGCTACCTGAACAGGAGAGTCCTCCGGTGACATCTACAGGTGTAAGGTGAGTATAGCAGGCAGAGCTGCTTTTTATTTTTCATTTAGTTATTATACTAAATGTAGGAAAAACATTTTAGATCTTATATTTGATGTGATTTATGTTTTTATTACTCTTCAGAAAATTTGCTCTGATCTTAAAACGAGACACCAGCGCTTTTGCGGATGATTTTACCGTGATGTCACATGATCAGCCGCTACCCGTAGATATCTCCTTCCTCTACACGGGTAAACTAAGAGGTAAGGATATATAAAAAGTCCAAATACCGGTCACCGGTCTGTACAGGATGCAGAGCCATCATGCTGTGATTGGTTTAGAGCCCCTCTATGCTGTGATTGGTTTAGAGCCCCTCCACGCTGTGATTGGTTTAGAGCTCCTCTACGCTGTGATTGGTTTAGAGCCCCTCTACGCTGTGATTGGTTTAGAGCCCCTTTACGCTGTGATTGGTTTAGAGCCCCTCTACGCTGTGATTGGTTTAGAGCCCCACTACACTGGGGCGGTGGGGTTGTCTGAAGTTTAGCTTTCTATGGCCCCTATTACCAGGTGACTACATAATTTTCTCTGATAACAATGGCATTGGCTCTAACAGTTCTGTCGAGTATATATTAGGGGTTGGGGGTCTTCCACTCCTTTCTCTAGAGTGACAACACTGCTTCTTCAAATATATAGCTCAGGGAGCAAATGTAGTCACTGCAGCACAGGAAGTGTGGTACCTGCAGCAAATGAGGAAAAAATGCAGCCAGCACATCTAAGGAATGTTACGCTGCTCCGGAGTTTAGATATTAACTTTAAGATGAGCTTTGGAGGAATGAACTTCCATGCACATGCACCAGGCTGCTTCTACACATGGGCAGTAGCATGGGGCTCCACCTAGTGGTGGAGGTGGCATATGGCAGCAGCCAGGTTTTGTAGCTGCATGAGAAACTGAAGTATATTAGCATTACAGGAGTTCTTGGAAAGAAGAGCTCATCTCAGCCAGATGTACCATAAAGCCAATGGGCACTCTGTGTGAAATCACTGGGTTTGGCAGGAGATAGGATGGCAGTGGAGTCTATGCCCTGCAGTAGCCTGTTCCTCCTTGGCCAATCCATTGACCAAAAGACATTTCCTCAATGCTTTATATGCTACTACAGCGCTACGGTAATGGGAAGGGGTGACCATGGTAGTCTTGCCTTCGGCACCAAATTGTTTGTAAACCAAGCTGTGCATATGCATGAATTGCCCCATCCCGGGGGCAACCAATCGAGATGGCCAATCTCAGAAGAAGTCATGACCAAGGCAGCATGAATGTTTGTAAAGCATGTGCTTTGTTTTATACTAATGTCATGTTTTTCTTTAAGATTGCTGGGTTCCTAATGGCTGTCAATGCCATATTTGAGCCGATGAACTTTAATGGAATTAAGTATATCAACTTCAAAGTGAAAGTGTTGAACGTACGTATGGTCCTGCATTTACTAAATATTTGCAATCGTCATTCCAGCCATTTATTCCTTTGCAGCATTTCCTCTTGTGACTTCTGTGCTCTTTTAATAACTGGCCACTAGGTGGCAGAATGAGCTTTAGGTTTAATATGCACCGAAAGGAGCACCACATGGGGATTCCAATGGCTGTGCACAATAATACAGCCAAACTGATGGGCAAAGAAATTATAATATTATATATTATTACAGAACTAAATGTACAGATTGAAGAGCCAGCCAAGATTTACACGTGTGTGGTGCTCGGGTAAATGTTGGGTGAATCCTGTGTGTAAAAAATGCATATTTTGACCCAATTGTGTGCCAGTAAGCTCAAAAATTGATTGTTCAATGTATTCCATACAATCCATGGAAATATGTGTGAAACCGTAATGCTGAGAAATGAACTTTTGTTAGCTGCAATGTCACAAAGTCACAATGTGAAATTTTTGACATTCCATAATATGGGCATGTGTACGAGAGTTCTCCGCTGTACTGGGGAACCTTTGCGTAGCAGAAGTGGTTTCCTTTCAGATGCTCGGTCTGTGAGTGAATCTTCAGATGAGCTTATTTTTGGTTCCTCTCTATCAACCAATTCTAAATCACCCCTCCCCCCCCCCCCCATGGTCTGCTTGTCATTGGAATGGATTGGAGCTGTTGAAGGTGAATAACTAGGAGGCGTAAACTGTCTGTTCACAAATGCCTGGACTTAGCCTTGTTGGTTCTGTGACCTAATCAAAAATTTAGTGCACAAATTTTCTCCTGAGCTATTGAGCACTTTGAACAACAGAGGATAAAGAAACAGGTAAAAAGGTAGTCAACAGCTCCATCTACTGGCTGAATATAGGTATAGAATATATTGATATTCAGTATAAGTATGTTTGAGACAGTATGGATAGTTGGCAGATTGGTCGATTAGAGTTTGGCAAAGGTAGATTTGGACTAGAAGTTATTTATTCCACTGACCATAAGACATTTCTACTCGCAGATCATGCAAGAAGAGAAGCCTAACGACCCCCTGAATTCTCCTTATATCGGGATAGAAAAGCTGCTGATGCTGCATTCCACATCCAACTGGAACCACGTCTGTCTCTCCTACCTGCTGACCAACCGTGACTACAGTGGCACCCTGGGGCTGGCCTGGATTGGGAAACCAGGTACAATGACAACACTTCTGATTGGAGGCTTTGCACCCCACAGCACAGCCCGACCTGACTTTTCTGTGCTGCACTTCTGCAATACAGCCTGGTCACATCCCCACCCCCAGCCTGTGATTGGAGAGTGAAGGAGAAGCAGCATATTGATGAGGGCATTGTCGCCTGTGTTTCTTTTATATTTCAGGCTGCTGCTGGCTGAGGGAAAATGATTAAAAATACTTGTTGTCCTGAATTGTATTTTAAAGTTTTATGTGTGTTGGCCAGCTTGGCAAAATATATTCTTTCTATTGCATGGTAAGATTAAAACAAACCTGATTTAGTTTATAGTCTGTAATTGTACCCCTGGGGCTGCCATGTTTGCCCTTCTTCCTTGATGCTATGTTATGAGTTTGCTCAAGAAAAATACCTAAATACATATGTACTCAAATATAAACTGAAACTAATGCTGTTCGTTGGTTTATACTCAGATCACACACTAGATGGCACTGTGTCCTTATATAAAGTGTATAACATATTTGCATCTGAGACATTATTAGAGATGGTTACTTTTTTATGGGGACACGGCGCCATCCACTGGAGGCATTAATTAATGTACAAAAGATCAAAAAGCACAAGTGACCTATCATAATCAACTCAAAAGTACAAAATACCCCTCCTGTAAAAGGAGGAAACAATAAGCAGACTGGAGCCATGTGATTCAAATAAATGTTTTAAAAATAACACACCATGGATGTATTTACTCACATTTATTCTTTTGGCATTGTTTCTGATTTCAGTTTTGAATGTTAGCATTGATGGCTGCATTTTGTGCATTAGATTTATCCTTGAGTCAGTATGTAGCTTTTCTGCTTCATCAGGTAAAAGTAGATACATAGGTTTATATTTGAGTATATTTGGTAGCACCTCAAGTGAAGCAATTCTGGACTTTGTCAATATCTTTCCAGGGAATGCTGGAGGAATATGCTCTAAGTTTACTAAGATGGCAAACAGCACCGAAAAGGCGTCTCTAAATACGGGAGTGGTGACGATACAGAAGTACGGGCAGTACTTACCACAGAGGGTCATCCATATCACCCTGGCACATGAACTGGGGCACAGCTTGGGGTCTCCTGTAAGTAATCAGAAAATGGATCTTTACTGTAGGAACATATTATCAGCATGCCCTGTACACTGTTGTACACCTGATTGGCTCTTTGTGCTGCTTCTCCCTCTCACTCCTTGTGCTCTGCTGTATGCACTCTTCAATTTTTTGCAGCATGATGGCGATAAGGAATGCGCAAACTTTGCTGTCAGTAGTCCATACGGTAATTATTTGATGTATCCTCGCGCTGTGGATGGAAATCAGTACAACAATGACAAGTTTTCTCCCTGCTCCATTCATTACATCTCATTTCTCTTGAAAATAAAGAAGGATCAGTGCTTTGTCGGTAAGTAGGCAGTAGGTCCGGTGTATAATACATCCACACCCAGCACCGATACTGGCCAAAAAATTGCTGCATAATAATTTTATTTTCTTTGCAGAGAGTGACCGCCCAACATGTGGTAACCAAATCGTAGAAGCCGGAGAACAGTGCGACGTGGGGTTAAATGACAATGACACTTGTTGTTACAGTGCCAATGCTTCAGAAGGTCTTCAGTGTACACTAAAACCAGGGAAACAGTGCAGGTAAGTAACAGACTGGGGGGAATCTGTGCATAGTCTACATTTTTCATTTGATATGCATATATACTCGAGTATAAACCAAGATCTTTTCCCCTCAAATTGACATTATAATTTGAACACACCAGTGGATGGTGCTGTGTTTTAATGTAAAGCAGTGGTCGTCGGACCGGCAGATCACTAAATTTATGGGCTGCGCACCGCGCATGTGCAGGGAGCCAGGTGTCACTCAAAGAGGAATACACTTTTACTTTAGTTATGTTATGATGCTAGAACCTGCCCACTTTCCCATTGCAGGTCTGAGTCTGCGATGGGAGAGTGGGCAGGTTGTGTCTCGAATAGGCGGGTTGTGTCCAGAGATACAACCCACCCACTTCCCTGAGCCTGGGATCTGTACAGGGGACGTGGTCCACGGCTCTGGCCAGTGTGCCCCCCCGGTGGGATCCTTCTCCTGACTCCGCTCGGGGGTGCACCACCAGAGCCGCGGACCACCAAAATTTTCTTGCGGTTTCTTGTTGGTGACCACTGATGTAAAGTGTGTAACAAACTCTTGCTATTGAAGATAATATTAGAGTTTGTTATATACTTTACATAGGGACACATCGCCATCTACTGGTGACCAACAATAATGTACAAAAGATCATTTAAGAGCAAGTGACCCATAATGACCAACTAAAAAGTACAAAATATTTAACCCGTTGAAAGGTTGAAAAAATATAAACAGACCGTACTCATGTGATTTAAATTTTTCTTCTTTTAAATAAATGATTTAAAAATAAACACATAGACGTATTTATTAATTCATTTTATTGGCACGTCTAATAAATAATGTTAGCACTGTTGGCATCATTTTGTTCGCTAGGCTTATACTGGAGTCAATGCACTTTCCTGTATTTTCAGGTAAAAAGAACTACCTTGATTTATATTCAGGTTGGTTTATATTTGAGTATGTACGCCATACTAATAATAATGTGTCACCTCTCAGCGCCTGCATGAGTTTCAATTGTTGTTCTTTTCTTATATGATTGTTTTTAAGTGTCTATTATTAGCCTTATGAGCAGACATATCAGCATCCAATAGAAAAAAATAGAAGAATATAACAGTACACAAGCCATCCCTGAATGCAACCCATACCTGGCAAGGTATCAGATTCTTGAAGTGTGGGAGAATGTGCAGATTCTAAGGGTCAATCAGTTTATGAGCTGACAAAATCATGCTAATAATAGGAGAGAGCAGAATGACAAGGATTTGAGCTCATTACTTTGCTACTTCTTATTTCACTGTCCAGTCTCAGGCTGGGGGCGGTCTCATGATGACCTAAGGTTTAGTAGAAGTAGGTTGAAAAATGCAGACTGACATCTAGTGGCCGAGAAAGGTACTGCAGACAGACTATAAAGGATGAATATTTGTAGAAGAAGCTGTTAGAATTTTATGTTTTATTCTAGTGTGCTATTTTTAGCTTGTGTTCCTCTTTTATATATTGTATCTTCATTAGTTTTAACAACTGTATACCTTCATCTTCCCAGTCCCAGCCAAGGACAATGCTGCAGCCAGCTGTGTGAACTGAAACCTAAAGGAGAGCGCTGCCGTGAGGAGACCGAATGTAGTTTTGAAAACTTCTGCACAGGAGAGTCAGCTAAATGCCCCAATTCCACTGCTAAGGAGAACTACACCTTGTGCCACTATGGAACGAGAATATGCCTAAACGGGGTAATAAGTTATTTTGTTTATTATTTGATTATTATTTATTTATTATTTGAATGTGCTAATATCATGATGTACCTGCAGTGTGTACCTTAAATACAAAGGGTGTACAATCGCTTAAAGCTGGTTTCTTTTAGAAAGGGCTGTCCCCTGCCAGCATGGATCAACAAAGGACCCTTAACCTATGTGGGGAGTTCTGTTTTAGAACTTCCCATTAACCATATTGTGTCTTCCTTTTTTTCAGGTGTGCAGCCAGTCCGTTTGCGTAAAATTTGGTTTGGAGCAATGCGATTGTACAACTGAGAACATGTATGAGAAGTGTCACCTGTGCTGCCAGAAGCCAGGTAATCACAAAGTGGCTGACAATCAAGCTGGCTACACTTTACGCCCTCATTATGTAACCCTTTCATGGCCCTTTGTTATCTAAATTCCGCCCTGCCCAACAGAGGATGACCAGAAAACAGCCTCCATCTATATCCTCCGCCCTTTTTTCCATAATGTAATTGTATCTGAGCTATTAAACACAAAGCGATGCAGATAAATACTGCCACCTACAGGTAGTAATGTGTACCTGCAGGATTTGCATGAGATTGCTACATCCTAAAGGTTAAGTGTCCACATACTTGCTTTAAGGTTAATAGGTGCTCACCACCCTGTCCATTATTTTAATATTTGTATCTTATCAGGTGATGCGTCCTCCTGCACAAACACGAAATCTGCAGAACTGTCCCACCTGTTCAATAGGGCTGTATTAGTCCTTCCGCCAGGGGCCCCTTGTGGACAGAGGCAAGGCTACTGTGATAAATTTCATATCTGCCGCTTTGTCGATGCTGATGGGCCCATAGCCAGGTTGAAGAATTCTTTCCTGAGCGTTATAGAGTGGGATCCAGCGGAGTGGATGAAGGTAATCCTTATTGTATGCATAAACAATCCACTTATAAATGATACGAATACACAATTGGGGCAAAGTGTAACATAGATCACCCCCTAGACATGTATTTTTACCTAGACACTCTCCATCGCCATCTAGGGATCAGTATTACAGTTGGGCAAACTGGGCTTCTACTTTCTACAAGGCCCCCCTGGCAGGGGTGCTGGGAGTTGGAGTGCATTTTGGGTCCCCACATCATATTTGCCCAGGGCCGATTTTATCTAAAATATTCCCTAGCCACCTCCCTGCACTGCAGGAGCCCTAGCTAACTGAATGAGGTCTCTAGGTATTGGGGAGCATTTGAAAGTGCTTGGAGCTGAGCAGCCAGTCACATGATGGGGGCCCTTGATGTTATGCCCCTGTCTGATAGGATGCTACAGCTGGGTGCCTGGCAAGGGGACATAGCGGTGTATACATGCCAAGGGAGGTGGGCGATATTCAGACAATGCCTTGAAAGGTCAAAGTAACCAGGCCTCTCCCCTGATATGCCATACACAGTGATATGGCGCAGTCACATGGTGAAGGACTGGCGCCTCTTTTGGCTCCTGGTGCTGAATGGAGTGTTGGGTGGGTGAAGGGTAGCTGGTGAGAGATTGAGGGGGTAAATAGGGTTGTCTGGTTTTCTATGAATATCCTTCAACTTCTGAAAAAAAAAGAACCCAAACCCTGCCATTTGATTGGTGCTTGTATTCCTTCCACAGACCCGCTGGTGGGCCATTCTGCTCATTATATTAGTCCTGTCTGCGTTGATGGCTGGAACAATTCTCATATTCGGAAGAACTCTGGATTCCAATAAAGGTATTTCTTTTTTAAGGTGACTCATAAAAATACAGATTCTTGCAGATACCCCACTTAATTATTTCCTACCCCCCTTTGCCTTCCTCCCAAACCCCCATAGCTCTGAAACAAAGGCTAAGCAAGCTCCACCATCCCCCATGACAATGGTTCTGGACTGGGGACCTCCGAGAAAGTGAGGAGGGCCCAACAGAACGCAAAGCTTTCCTGACTTTTTTTTATAGGGCCAGAGGGTCCATCGGGGGGGTACAAAAAATAATATCTGGGGTTAAATGACTGAGACAAACCACATGATTCTTCTTTGGGCCAATCCAACCCTTGTCCAGAACCATTAGACACTGGAAATTCTCCTCCTATCTAATCTATGTGATATTGCTGGACCAGATGTTTCGGTTTGTGCTTCCCATATAAAGCTTTTCATTTTCTCTTATCCAGCAGCAACAAAACAGAAATCATCACAAAAGGTAAAACAAGAGCGGCCCCGCACCCGCCGCCGAGAAGTCGTCTACTGGGAAAAAGAAGAGTTCCAAGTGACAGCTGCCTATGGGCTATCCGAGACACGAATGTGACACATGCTTGTTAAAGATTTCAGACTCGGGGGGTGAGAGGTCAGCCAAACAAATATGGCGGATGATATGTCATGTGGTTATGGGCCGATGAGGAAATCGGCAATCATGTGGCAAAAAAAGGAGATTAACGGCAATATTTCTATTTTTTTAAAATTGAGATTTGTGGTGTTTTTTTTTATAAGAGAAGCAAAAAATATAATACGAGCCGAAGAAGAAAATTTCCAAAAACAACTAAAATGTCTGATTCCCCTTCAGGGTCCTAATTCTATGTCTTGTCTGAGGTCAAACCTTGTGTGATACCCCAACACTGTCCTCTCATTATTCTCCCTGCATCCTATGCCAGGGTTGCCAACCGTCCAGACAATTGTAGCCACATTATCACAACATTTGTACAAAAATTATGTGAAAATTTTATTGGTGGACCATACTTCTAATTATTTTATCCATGGCTGCGTTGATGTCATTAAATGATCATTTTGGTAAAATTTTGGAGGTGTATTTGGTGGTACCTGTGGCTGCCTCTTTGAAGGTAATCGCTTCTTCTTCTAGACCATGGGCCAAGATCCTCCCATGAACTCCAAATTATAAGATCTCTGCCCAAAGTAAGAGAAAAACAACATTATTTCCTTCATATCTCTGCAAGTCAATAAAATAGCCAATAATTGAGTTCCTTGTGGGTGGTTCCTCATCTCATAAAATGTATCTTTTATTGGCTCTTGCAGAGTCCTTCTCTCTGATTGGCAGTTGATTTTTCTCATGGGCAATCCCATCTTAATAATGAGCCTATTAAAATTTTACTACAGTATGTAGCCTGTGATTGGTAGGTATACCCTTGTGGACTGATCTTAATATGCATATGTTCCAAGACATCATGTCATCAAAATGGCTCATGACATACCACCAGATAGCGCGAGAAGGGATTTTATACAAAGTGCCAGATAGTCTCAGCCAACCAGTATCTGGTAAATAAAAGATAAAAAGAAATTGGTAGGTTCATGGTCTACAAAGTTCCTGTGAGCTGTGTATGTATCCTGGTTGGACCTTAGTGCTGGGCCTTCCTAACCTTGAGGAGCACCAATAAGGCTGTTGGATGTCTACCACTGAAAGCAGTTGGGGGGCGAGGGTTCCACCTTCTGCCAGGGTGGAGATGTAACAGCTGTTTGAGTAGCGGATGCAGAGTCACCAAGTTTCAATAATGTAATGTGTTATTTTCAAGTCTTCAAACCTGGGGATGATGTTGGGTGTGATCTTGGAGTTAAATGGAACATCCAAGTGCCAAGCCCTAAGTCTGGTAGAAAGTAGGGATGAGTGAAAATTTCCTCTAACTTCCGATGGGTCTGCGAAATTTCAGCAAACCGATTTCGCGAAACCATCAGAAGATCAAGTAAATCATTACGGGAGGTTTGTCAGGGCTGCGTTCATTCTTCAAGCCCTGGGAATGCTCCTGTTTGCAATTAGCGGCATTAGAGGTTAGTTAACCTCTAGTGCCCGGGGATTGCAGTGGAACTGCAGATGAACTCTCAATGGGGTTTCTCCTTTGGTCTCCTTTGTTAAGTACAGCCTGGTGACCGTGGAAACTGAACTGCAGATAAACTCTCAATGGAGAAACTCTATTGAGAGTTTGCCTGCAGTCACAGCTGATTGGAGGCACTCACGCAAAGTTCTCACGGTCACCGGGTTGTACTTATTAGCCTGGTGACCATGAGAACTGAACTGCAGATGAACTCCCAATGGAGAAACTCCATTGAGAGTTCATCTGCAGTTCCACTGCGATCCCGGGGCACTAGAGGTTAATTAACCTCTAGTGCCCAGGAATCGCAGTGAATTCTCAGGGTTGCATTGATCAGCACAGCCCGCAATTTTTTTTTAATAAAATGCAGTCTGTCATTTGCAATCCCTATTTAATGTACAGCGCTGCGTAATATGTTGGCGCTATATAAATCCTGTTTAATAATAATAATAATAATAATAAAAAGTGCATCAGATTCAAAAGAGTGTTTGACATCAATTGTCAAACACAGACTGTTTGTAATGCTTTACATGAATTCACAGCGCCATCTACTGGTGGACAACACTAATGCACAAAAGATCATTTAAGTACAAGTGACCCACCATAAACTACTCAAAAGCACAAAATATACTCAACCTGTAAAAATTGAACAAAAAAAAGATAAACAAAGCCGTCATTAAATAGATGTTTTAAGAATAACCATGAATGTCTATAATCACATTATGACAATAATCACATTATTGTAATTGGTATTTCTGTGGATTACTGATTTGAATGTTAGCAGGGATGGACACATTTTGTTCCCTAGGTTTATTCTCAAGTCAATGTATTCTTTTTAGATAAAAGTAGAATATAGCCAGATCAGTTTATATTCGAGTATATACAGTAGATGCTCCTTTAAACAAGTTTTTTTGGTTCAACTTTTAAGGTAAATTGTTGCTTTAGCACAGACAAGCCTTTAAAGGACCAATAAGACTGTTGGTGGGGCCTTTACCCCACATCTACTGATCAGTGGTAGTAGATGGTAACCTTGCCTTGTGTATTTTTCCATCATATGCTCAATTTAAGTTGTCCAGGTCTGTGACATATTTACCATGGTGTTGTTTATTGTGTTTTGTATACATGCCTATTTAATTGTTCATTTGTTTTAATATTTTAAATTTATATGAATATCATTACTAAACTATCATATACCGATCCAATGCTGCTTGGATGTTGTTTGTTATTTGTCTTGTGGCATCAAGAGTCTCCTTCTATGTGCAACTTGCAGCTTGAGCTACATAGCCTATATACAGAGATATATGATTAATTATTCATGGAAAATATTTTAAAATGACCCGATTTAATAAAAGAAAATATATATTTGTTTTGACAAAAGAAAAAAAAAAAGATGAATTGCAGATCCTAATACATATCAGACGTACAATTTGTAGTTGCTCTTGTGTTGAATTTAGCATGGAAACAAAATAAAAAGAAAGCTATATTCTCTAGATTTGGAATGTCTGGATTATTTTTTTACCACATGGATCATGTACCCGCACAGTAAGGCATATGGGCTAAGCATGCAGTGGGAATCTGATTCAGTATTCAACACTGGAAGAAAATTATATATTATTTTATATCTGTCTAGCGTTTAGGTTTGCAAAAGCTAATATAAAAAGATAGAAGTTAAAAATAAACAGGCCATTATAATATAAAATTAAAAATTAAAAAAAAAACAGATTTGTTTGCAATACATATTAATACATAGCTCTATCCTGCAGTACTTCTTTTTGCCACAAGATGGCTCAGTTGGATGACTAGCATTGTTTAACTTTGGCATCCCGGACGAGCCCCCAACTTAAACTAGAATCAAAAGAAGCAGCACAATGATGAAGTCGGCTCTGTGAGTTTAGTTTTGGACTGCACATGTGAATGAAATTTAAACCAAGAAAGATGCTAACCCGGTGTTTGAATTACAAGGATCAGTTTAGAATTTTTGCAACAGCTATACCTATTTTTAAGGGACTATATCACTGGATTCAGGAAAGGCGTTGGTAAACTCATGAAAAGAGCGACTCATATATATATAGTTTGGTTGATTCAATTTAATTCCTTTGCTAAAATACATATTTGAAAATATGAATTTTTTGGGCCATAGCTAAAAGTTTTCAATGCCTGGCTGGGTCTTCAGTTGTCATACACATAGTGATACTGTAGACACCCTACAATACCATAGATAGCTTCCTACATAGCGATCCTGTTAACAGTGCTTACTTTCCCCAAAGAGATGTCACACTCACCTCTTTCTCACTAAAGTGCAGACACCTCTGCAGTTCTCTTCCAGATTTAATAAGTATTGCCCCTCCTGCTGGCCAATAAGGAAATAGCCTCTTAATCATCCCTGGCTATTTAGCCAGCTCAGACATCGCACTAGCACCAAACCCCTAGCTCTGCTGAGCATTTCCTGTACACCTGTTGGTTAGATCAGTTCTTTCTCTGTCCATCTCCTGTGTGAACCCCTTGTGACCCAGTCTGTTGTTTCCCAGCCAGTTCCCTTGTGCTGTTCCAGTGTTTCTTTCCGTCTGTGGATATTCCTGTGTCACCTGCGCCTCCTGTAGCTTCCAGTTTCTCCTGTGTTACCTGTGTTCACAGTGGCCCCTGTGTCACTGGTGTCTGTTTCCTGGATCCCTGGTATTTGACCCCTGGCTTGAGACCTGACCTCTCTTGCTTGCTACCTGCCTTGACCCCAGCCTTCCTAACTAATCATCTGCTTAATGATTTTGTATGGTATCTTCCTGGCCACCCTGGTGTGCCCAAGCTTTGGTTTGTTTAGCACACAGTTGGAACTAACGGCCTGTTGTCACTATCTGAATTAAATGATAACTTTCTAGGTAAATTATCTAAATTGTAATTTTTACCTTGCTCTGCCAAGTCAAAGCTCTCTGTTGTCGCTCCATTGCAATGGCTCCATTCTCTAGTTGGATCATTTAATTTCCTGCTTCCAACTCCCTCCTAACCATGCTGTTTCCAGCACTAGAGTGTGCAGGATTTAATTGCCACACAGAACTGGTTGGCGGTGCTTGGCGGTGGGGGAACAGTGACACAGTGTGTCGTCATCCAAGATGGTGGCCCACAATGACCACAATCTTGTGCATCCAAGTTCTCCATCCTTCTATTACATATCTAATTGATGATGACATTTTAAGTTTTAATTTTTTGGTGTTTTTCTTACGGTGGCAGGTGTTTATTAAAGAGACTTTAGTGCCATTTTAGCCTTGGTTACCTTGTATAGGTGGCACAGCCTCTGCCAGCTGGATAATATGCTCAAGTGTGCTTCTATACAACTCCAACACTGTTAATGAGTGATAAACTTTCAGTAAGAATTTAAACAATGGTACCTGCTATTGTTTTGTGTAAACTCGTAGAAAAATGCATATTGTGTTTAGCTGAGAATGAATTATAAAGGTTTACTGGTGACCCAACATTTCCAGGTTTTTGCAACCTAGACACGGAAAATTTGATGATAGCAAAATGTTAAATTAAAAAGGAATACCAATCTTCATGCATATAGATAAATAAATCCTTATAGATGTGATAAGAACTTATAATTGATATTATTATGTGTGATACGGCAAATACCAGCCCTTGTGTTGCGTTAGGTCAATTTTATTTATTATCTATTATGTCTCACCAACAATAATGTTTTACCAGTGTACACTGGTATATGTATACCCTATATGATATCATTCTAAACGAATGCAGCACATCCCTTATCTGACATTCTTATAAGGTAAAATGCTGGTTAAAGGATGACCATTGGTCAGTACTGGTCAAGCACTGGTCATTGAATTGGTTCTGGGGTAGTTTAAAATACAGTGCCACACCTAGTTGACCAGAACTAACTGTATGCAACATGTTTTTTGATCATCTGCCAAGTTATTAAATTCCGGCAGACTCCTTGGGTGAAGTCAGCTTTCTTCCACAGCTAAATATCTTATATTATGGCTTATTGATTGTTATTGCATTGTTTTCTCTATCTGACATATTATTAAATAGTATAATCTTCAATTTTTTTTGCAAGTCTCTGTGTTATCTCTCTTTGTGCACTTCAAATTTTACCCATCAATATTTACATTATTTGTCACAAATGATATCATTGACATAACACTTGGTACCAGAAGTGGGGTTTGTTGTGTGCAAACTAGAGATATTGATAAGATTGATAGTGGGAGAATTTTGATTGTGTTTGTGCTGATTTATTATTTTGTTTTTTGTATTGTAAGTCATAGTGCAATCAGAATAAAATGCAAAAGTGTAATAAATATGTTTCACCGACCCGATTGGCAGATCCCTGCCAGTCAGTGAGGGAATTAGATCTGTCTCGGTATGACAAAAAGGAGCAGAAGGCCGCTGCACAGGTGGGATGGCCGAGTTTTCAGGCGCTCCAAGCTGAGACAGAAAAAACAGAGATATTGGAATCTGAACTGCAGGTTGTTACAGAGCAATTATCTCTATTGAGAATGTGTTTACATGATACTGATACGCTGAGAGAGGAAGTTGTTTCACAGTTTTCAAAGTATGTAGTTAATGCTGTGACCAGAAAACCTTGTGGTAAGAAATGGCCTCTTATAAGAGAGGGGGCTAAGCATTGATTTCAAGAGAAAAATGGGAGGAGGTTGAACATTGGTCAGGGTCTTCTGAGTTAGATGAAGAAATTGAGATTGAAGAGACAGAAGAATTTGTGAGACCAATAGTGACAACTAGACAGAGACGTGAAGTGAGGGAGAGATTGGGTGGAATGACTGGAACTAATGGCGATACAGACATGAGACCACCACAGGGACCGTCTGCAGAACAGAATATGACAGAGGAGACTCGTTCATATACTGCAGGGGGGCTGACTGTGCTAGGACAGAAATATCACGGTGGGATCACGGTGGAGACGGTGTGATGCTGACTAATACTGAAGCAATTGGACTGGGAAGTGTATCCTTGGACCCCGAAGTTTGTCTTCAAATGTACAAATGACCCTGTGGCCCAAGTATATGAGACTCCAACAGAACTGATGAATGTATCTCTTTAGCATACATTAGGTGAGGGGATTCAGGGAGTATGAGAGGCTATGTGCATTACAGGATTGTTATGGATCCCCTTCCTACAGATGGACGTTATGGGGTATCTACCACCTGGGTGGGGCCAGACATGTCCTGATTTAAACCTTTTAATGAGACAGAAAATCCTTAAGACAGCGCCACAACATTTACGCCCTGCACTATTCACAGTATTAGGTGCTTTGGATGAAAGGCAAGGGAATGTGCATGAAGCAGCAGCATTAATGGGTCAGTTAGAGGAGATTTCATAAAGAGCTTTAAAATAACTAGAAAACAGTTGTTTCTTGATCTGCTTAACAGTGGTGTTCCCAAAGCAGACATTGATGGGATTCCTACTACTGATCTGTTCAAGCGCTGGAAACAACTGAAGGATAGAGGGAAGTTACAGCCAGCCAGACTCAAGAAGATGTTGTCTAGTAATGTAGAAAAATACCCCTCCTACACCTACACCTCCCCAGAAAAGAAACAACAGATTTGGGGAGGCTTTAGCTTTACATGATATGAGGCTTTGGCTTTATATGATTATGTTACAACACATACACCCTCCAAGAGAGAAAAAGGGTGGGGTGTACCACAGTCTGTATATCACTGACTAAAGGATAACTCCCCTGCTCCACTGATCAGAACCTGAAGTTTGGGGACACTACATGGGTGACAGTGGAAGGTTTGGAAGACAGAACTGCTAAGGTTCACTGCACACTACAGATAGGCAATGGTCCTGTCTTTATTGCCAACATATTTACATCTGAAATGCCAAACAACATAACAGAAATGGATATCTTACAGGGCCAGACTATCCATACGATGACAGTGATGTATGTGTTTGGCACTTCAGTCTGTTGTTTCTCTGTGCTTGCAGTCAAACTCGTTGTGAGGGGTCATGCTAAATGGACATCGGTGTACATTCTACCCCTGAAGCACCCAGTTTATTTGAAGCAATATTGGGGTACATAATAAAAAACAGAGACTATCCAGACCCTGTTGGAAGCAGGGGCATTCAGACCATCACTCAGTCCTTTTATTGCTCCTGTTTTTCCAGTAAATAAACTTGATGGATACTACAAGATGACCACTGACTATCCAGAGTTGAACAATGGTCCATCTGTTGACTGCGGCTGATTCGGATATGGTGACACTTGTACAGACTGTTGCTCAGACAGTGGGGGAGCGGCAAATGGTACTTGATTTATCAAACGTTTTCTTTCCAAAGACCATTGATGGAGAGTCTCAGGATCAATTTGTGTTTATCTGGGATGGAAGACAACATGCCACAATTGGATTAATACAAGGTTCCCCCACAGCCCAATGATCTGTCATGGAATGGCTGCTAAAGATCTAGAAAAGCTTCCACCTATTTCTTATCTGGAACAGCTCTAGATGAAGTACCAAACAACAACCAGCGGTAATACGGACAGCGTGGTGGCATTTGTGCCCAGGAACAAACCATTTTGAACCAACAATTAGCCGGACTGGTGACTGCACCTGTTGAACTGATGGGAAACCTTGCCAGGAGGTGTCACAGATCCCTGCAGGTCCAGCGGATCTGTGCCTCCTTCAATGCCACCCACCCCTCACTCCTCTGCTGCCAGCTCTGCTAAGGCATCATCCCCTCAGCTCACTTCCTGGTCCAGGTCATGTGACTCCCAGTCAGCTGCTCCACTACCACAAGAGTGTTTCGCAGATGTGCTCCTCCTGCTGCTGGAGATGTGAACACCACCAACCTCCAGTCTCCTTGACCCCCTCTGGTGGTAGGATAGGATGCAGCAGGTCACATGGCCCCACTCATCACAGGCCCTGCCCTTTAAAGGAAGTGAAGGGCAACAGGAAGTTGCCTGAACAAGGAGTTCTTTTGGCTCCGCTTCCAGGTCCCCGTTGTTTGTTTCTACTGTTCCAGATTCCTTGTGTACAAATCTTGGCTTGTTTCCTGACAACCCTTGTTTGCTGCCCACCCTAACCTTTGGTTCGTTTGACTACTCTTTTGGATTTCCTTCTGTTATTACGTTTTGGTTCCTGCTTGTTAGCAGTCACCTCCCTCAGCGTGCACGGGGGGCCACAACCTGGCAGTTGCCCGCAGTGCAACCCCCTCACCTCTAGAGGCTCTGGTGAAGACCGGGCAGCTGCTTAGGCTCTGCGCCCTGTGCACGTATCCACTTACTGAGCTGGTGACACAGAGGGCCCACTATCCTGCCGTGCAACACCGTGACAAGAGGCTTCAGATTGAGAGCATTTTACAGCTGATGAATAAATAATTGTGTGATACACTGATGGTTCAGCTATGGTCACACCAAAAGAGCAAATTTGGACTACTACTGCTTTCCAACCCTCCATAGAGACAATGTTATATCAGATTGGGAGGGAGCTAGGGATAGCTAATATGCTGAATTACATGCAGTGGACATGAAGATTGAAGATACCGCAAGTTCATCTGGACTCAATGTTATAATGGCCTGCTCAAACAAAAAAAGAGCTGACCCCCACAAATACATTGATAGATTGGGTTTGGGTTGTGTCACAAGCCTTATTTTTGTTACATCAGTGGGTGGTCCACCATTCCTTCACATGTTAGGTCAGGGACAATAAAGTATTTTCTGAAATAGTTTTTATTGTTAAAAAGTTAGGAAGTGGTACAGGACAAGATAGAAACTTTTGGGGATCCTTTGTGGGAAAAAAAACTGAGTTTGTATAAAATGGACTACCGTATTCTATCCGACATACATAAAAAGATGATGTGACTATGACCCATTGCCTGACTGATGTCACAGTGACTTGACCCAAGACATTTTTATTAATGTTATGTGAATATTTGCATGGATATAGATAATATACAGTATAGGGGAAGGAAAGTAAGAAGAAAGATGAAGTATTTGCTAGTAAAAGCTAATACTGATGTAAAACTCAGAGATGTTAATGGTACCCAGTTTATTTTCCTTCCCACAGACCGGTTCCAATCTTGGTGGCTCTTCTTGGTTTCACTATGACCTGGAGTGGATTCTGATTATCAACATCTTATACAGGACACTCTTGAAAATAAATGATTACTATATGCATCACCGTTATGCCCAGCTGATGAATAAGATGGACTGCTAGATATATACTTATAGTCCATTGTTATCTAGAACTTTGCCATATATTGCCATTCTAGTACCACCGGAGAAACTTTTACACAGGACATGGATTGAGTATGGGGACTTGACATTGGGAACGTTTAACTGCACAGTTATGGGGCTGCCAATAGTGGTTTGGTTATCAGAACATTGGTGGACTGAACTTAGAAATAATACATTTATAGGCAGTGTAGTAGTTTGCTCCAAAAAAAGGCCAAGGGATTGCACAACAACTATTAGTGCAACAATTATTTTGGGACAAACACTATTGGGAACCACTAATAATCTATATTATACAAAAACAGGAATCAAATATACTCTGATCGAAGAAGAAAAATATTCAAAGAGTGACTGAAAACTAAAATGGCCAAACTGGTTATTCTGGTTGAATCCCGTCATTTGATTCTTAAGGGTAGGGGGTTGAATTGGAGGTATATTACATGCCTTATGGTATATAGTATTTGTTATGCTAATTATATATGTGTTTGTTTGTTTTGTTGTTTTATAACTAAGTGTACTGCTTCAGCAGGGGAAGTTTTGTCTTTGTGTACTTTTGGTGTTTCATTATGATGTTGGTGAGCCAGGGAGCGGATTGTTGGGTTAATACAATTTTATTTAATATCAATTATGTCACACCAACAATAATGCTTTACCTGTGTATACTGGTATATGTCATTTAGGTCATACTAAAGGAATGCAGCACATCATTTATCTGGCATTCTTATAAGGTAAAATTAAAGGATGATCATTGGTCAAGCACTGGCCATTGTCTTAGTTCCGGGGTAGTTTAAAACCCAGTGCCACACCTAATTAAAGAGGTCTTTACCAGAATTAACTGTATGCAACATGTTTTTAGATCACTCGCCAAGTTAATAATTCCCAGCAGACCCCTTGGGTGAATTCAGCTTTCTTCAGCAACTACATATCTTTTGGTATGGGTTAATAATTGTTATTGCATTGTTTTATCTATCTGTCTTATTATATTAATTTTACTTGCAAGTCTCTGTGTTATCTTTCTTTGTACATTTCAAATTTAACCCATCAATATTTACATAAACTGTCACAAATTATATCTGTGGCATAACACCTTGTAACTACACTCTCGCTAATGACGTTTATACTTTTCTATTAATAATTGTCTTATTATCATCAATTATCCAAATACCTCAGTGCTTAATTATAAAAATGTTGTGTCCCAGTGGTTAGGATGCTTGCAATGGGACACAACATGGAAAATATTTTTTTTCATTGCTTACATTATACAATAATATGTACAATTGTATTATAAATCCATCAGATAATAAAACAATAATAATAAATTATAAAAAGAACAAGGACAAGACTTTGATTACTTCTATTAGATATATTTGGGAAAGGTAGTGGTTTTTAATGTTGAATATACAGCATGCAGTTTGCTCCCCAATACCCCTAATCTGCTATATTATAGAATATATATATAGAATAGTTTCTTTTTATCATCTATAACCAACATTTCTATTATATACTGCAAAATACCTCCAAGACCTTAGAGTATTGAGGGCTCAAGGTTGAGGGCAAGGGGATCAGAAAGGCCAATAATATATTGGGTGACACAACTTTGTCAGAATATCAATTATTTTCAAACCTAGGCAGAAAAGCACATTCTTCCCGTAAGTTTCATCAAAGAACCAGACTTAGGTCTTTAGGGGAGTCTCTAGAGGCCCGGGGTTCTACAAAGATTTTATGTACAAAATAAAACAATAACTTTAAAGACAAAGAAGGGACAAACCTAGTGGTGGTATGAGTCCTAAGGCACAGAGCATAACAGCCTGATTTTCTCCAGAGCCTCTAGTGGTGAGGATGTTGCACTGCACACTGTTACCAGGTTGCGGTCCTTGGGCATACCAAGGTGGGCAGAACAATGAGAGGTATTGAATCGGTGGGTAAGAGAATAATCAAAGAAGGCCAAAGCAGGCAGCAAAGAAGTGAGGTCAGAAACAGGGCCAGAGGTCTAGTACCAGGAAACCAGAAATAGACACCAGAGACACAGGGGTCACTAAAGACATAGGGGAACTCAGGAAGAGATTGGAGGCATGGGTAACATGGGGGTCACCAAGGAAAAAAGAGGAGACACTGGGAACAGGTAAGGGAAGAGCAGACTGGAAAACAAGGGGCTAGAAAAGGAGATGGACTGAGAATCAGATCAGATTAAATCAGAAATCAGATTACAGCTGAACAGGAAACATGGTGATTAAACATGAAGGAGCAGGTGCTCCCGGGGTCAGAACTGCCTGCATGCCAGGAGAGGGGTGCCGGCACTTTAGCAAGGAGGAGGTAAGTGTGACAGACCGAGATGTAGTGACTAGTTGTGTTGGAGGTCAGAGATTTGGCTTTGCTGTTGAAAAGGGGTACCTGGGTCACACTGAGAAAGTATTTTTAGGTGGTAACACCAAGATTTTGGAGCTTTGGGGGCTCAAGGTTCGGGGGGGAATGATCAGAAAGACCAAAAACATATGAACAGGTGACACATCTTTATACTGCAGAATAATATTTGTTTGCAAACCTAGGCAGAAAAGCATCCTCTTCCTGTAAGTGTGCCAAGTTTGAGGAACTAGTCTTAGGTCATTAGGGGAGTCTTTAGCTAATTTTTGGGGCAATCTGCCAGTTTTCCAGTAATATTTTTCAGCACGAGAGATTGTTTTTTAGTTTCACACATTGGTCTCTCTAGGACACTATAGTCTACCCTACGCACATGTTGAGTTTTCCAAGGGCACATTAGGGTCCTATTTTGCCATTGAAAATTTTGTTACATGGAAAACTGCACTCCAATAGAAAGTGGTACCCAAAAAGAAAAAAAAAAGTTGCTATGTGGCTTTCGACTGATATGTGACTGATGTGAGGATCTTTATATGTCCCCGGGTGTTCCAAGTGTTTCCCAGGTCTTAGCAGTTATACGGGATATCTCCAGATCACGTCACACCACTGATGGCTAGACTTGCTGGAAGAAACCTTCTCCTCCTAGGCAATCGGTTCTGGTGATTTAAAGAAATTGGATTTCTGGCATTGATGCTTTACATGTAGAGTCACATGTTGCCTTTTTGTAAGAGGGGGGTAGAGTTCAAGGCTTGGGTGGTTCGTCAAATCCATCCTGAATTCTGCAAAATTAAGGGAGTTTTGTCCTGTCCTAAAGATTGACTTGGTGTGCCCTGAAGTATCTCTGCCCATGCTTATTAGACCATGTGTCCATGATCATGTGTACCCTCCAGCAATATAGACACATGCTGATGGAGGACTGGGATGGCCTTATCGGCAAATTACTGGGAACTGGGTACCTACTGCTGTAAGGTAGCACATGCCATAAACTGTGCTGATTCCACAAGCTGGAAAAGCTGCAAAATCATCACTTTTCTCAAGCTGGCTTTTGGAAGATGATGTGATTTTTTGTTCCTTGGGAAAGATGCTAAAAGAATGTATGTGGAAGAATTATGTAGAGGGCCTCCTTTGCCATGAGAGACCCTCTTCCTTGTTTGAAGTAGCATTTGCTAAACCTCTGAAACCCCTTTTGAGACTTTCTTCCGTTACTAGAGGTTGCTGATTTCGGGATCAATACAGCAGGTTTTATGAGCGTTTTCAATGACTGTGTTACCACTTTGTCCGCAGATCATCTGTCCATTATCCTTTAGCATCCTTGGCCTCCATTTAGCTGTGCCGCTTCTCTTAGTATCCCCTGCACGTACTCTGAGGCTGTGCACAGCTAAAGGGGATTTTATAGTATGCATTCAATAAGCAGAGAAATTCCTGGTTCCAACCTTGTCCTGCTATTGGTTTCCAGCCTTATTTAAACTGCTTATTCCAGGCTCTGGTTCCTGGATCCTCAGCCTGGTTACCTGCTATATTGTACCTTTTGGATTCCTGACCTGTACTTGAACCTGAACTATGTTTGTCTGCCATTCCTGAAGAGCCTTGGAGCCACGACCAGGTGTTCTCCCTGTAGTAAAGTAGCCCGGTGGCCATTAGGGTCAACAGCCCATCATCCCTTGCGGGATGCTCTGGTGAACACCGGGAGACACTTGGACTCCATGCCTCAGGTAAGGAAAAGTTATTAATTTTGGGTCATTTGTGATGGCTCAATAGTCTTAAAATGCCCAATGAGAGTTAGGGAAGCTTGTTACAACTATGCTGAACTTTTCATGAGCCAGTATGGGAACCAATGCAAAGTGGTGGTGGGGTTGGAAAGCCCCTATGAACTTTAGCCAAGCTAATTCTAGGGTGAGATGTGAATGTTTAGTGTAACAAAATAACAAAAGCAGCAAGCCAAATCTCTGACCTCTAACACAACTTGACACTACAGCTTGGTCAGTCCCACTTACCTCCTCCTTGCACTTCTCTCCTGGCATGCGGGCAGGTCTGACCCCGGGTGGCCCTGCTCCTTCAAGTTTAATCAGCATGTTTCCCAAAGCTGTAACTTGATTTCCAGTCCAGCTCCTGTTTTAAACCCTTGTTGAGTCTCCTGTTCCCCTGCAAATTTACTTGTGCAGTTGCTGTCCTCAGTGTCTTCCTGTGTATCTGCTTTCTTTTGTGTCTATAGTGACCCCCATGTCACCCGTGCCTCCAGTCTCTTTCTGTGTTCCCCTGTGTCTTCAGTGACCCCTGTGTCACCGGTTTTTCTTTCTGGCTTCCTGGCATTAGACCTCTGGCTCTGTTTCTAAACTTGCTAGTTTGCTGTCTGCCTTGAACTATTCTCTTGCCTACTGATTCTGTACCATTCATTGTTGTGCCCACCCTGGTGTGCCCAAAGACTGCAACCTGGCCCTTCTAAGGGCTCACGTCACCATTGAGCAATCTATATTGTCCCCTTGGGATGTGGTTCTGTCTCTCCAAGAGTGACATTGTCAAGCACCCTACCCTAGCTTGCTGATTGGACAACACAGGAGAAGCAGCACATTGAGAAATTACTCATTTACTCTATCCTGTTTGTGTGATCACAGTGTTAGATCAACTCTGCCATGCTGAATAGTGCCGAATAGAGCCGAATAGTGCTGAATAGAGCCGAATAGTGCTGAATAGAGCCGAATAGTGCTGAATAGAGCCGAATAGTGCTGAATAGTGTTGAATAGTGCCGGATAGTGCTGAATAGTGCCTCCCATTTCCTTTACAGGAATTTAAAACAAAGAAAGAATTCAGAGGCTTTTGCAATCAGCATTTGGAAACACTTTAATACATGATAAGGATTTATATACCTTGTGACAGTGTCCCTTAAAATGGCAGGTAAAGTGTTGGATGGCAGGTAGGTTGCGCCTCTAATGAGGTATTACCTGCCATAATGCCTCCAGGGAAAAGAAAGTTGTCATTTGTGGTGTAGGTTTTTGGGAAAAAAAAAAACAGGTTCTTTAGGGCCTTGGAGTCGGCCAAGTGAAAGAAGGGTGGGTTCCTTGGCCAATCCTGTGCTGGGATGTGTTCACCTGGTCTCAGGTGCAGTGAAAAGGTGATCAGTGTGGCTGGGAGGAGGGCAGTGTGTTCCAGGCTTGGGAAGGGAGCAGAGCTCCAGGAAAGCAGGCATCCAACCCACGCTCCAAACTGAGACAGGGCACCAAGTGAGGTAGCCAGATACCCAGCCGGGCTATTGTTTGTTTTTGTGAATTTATGGATGTTTTTCTATTAACTCCATGTTAAATAAACCCTCCTGCTGTTGGTTTGGACATTTGAAGTCTGCTGCCTCTTATCTGCCCTGAAGCCGTTCTGTTACCACGAGCAATTCCCCTGTGATATCTCACAAACTGATTTCATTTATTATTTTTATTTTATGTTTCCAGTCCAGCTTTGAACATCCATTTCCAAAACCTGAAAGATGCCGGTCTTAGGTCAGTTTTTATTTGAATTATGAATTTTTTCTCAGAATTGTTACAATTGCTTTGCCAATTTCCTGATTTTTTAAGCAATAGATCACTGGATTTAGGAAAGGCGTCACAATAGTGTATAAAATGGATAAAATCTTGTTCATAGTCATGGATTGTTTCTGGGAAGGGACCCCATACATGATGAAGAGAGTCCCGTAGTACAAGGACACCACGGCCAGATGGGAGCTGCAGGTGATATAGTAGTATGAAACATGGAACATACAGCATGCAGTACAGGCTAAGGGTGTGGACAATAGGGAGCAGGTATAGTCCAGCATAAAGGATAAGGCAATATGGAATGTACAGGATAGGGTAAAGTGGAATATGAAATGTTCAGTATACTGGTAAATCACATGCATTGTGGTTGTTCCTGATTTGTTGTGCACAATCAACAGTTCCTAGACCCATGGGGGTCATTCTGCTGGTGACTGCCAGCCCTGGGCATTGATAGCTGCCCATTCTGAGGGGCCACAGGCATGGTATCTGGCACTCCGGCAGCTGCCGTGGAGTTGGTGCCATAGCAGAAAATAGAAAAGTGTGAGCAGTTTTTGGCCCTGGGATCCAGCTGGAATTACCTGATGGGGCACTTATAAAAGCACAGCATCTGTGAGCGGGGGATGTGCCCAAATTTGCCCCTATATAGTGCTGCCTCTTTAGCGGGCAATGAACTGCCAGTAATGGAAGCTCCTCATTGTATTAAGTGAATTTGTTCTGAGGTGCACGCTGTATTCAGCTGAGCATGGATTGAAGCTTTACTGTTTATTAGTAAACCAAAATTTCCAGTCATTTGCAACCTAGAATTTAGGCACAGGTGAATATTTTCATTGATAAGGAATATTACCCTCCTTGTGTATTTTCCAGTATTTGCTAAAATATTTTTGCATAATTTTCATCCTATATTTGTATCTTACTTCCATATAGACAAGATAAGACCGAGGTTATAATTGTTTGTCTGATGTGTAACTTGATTGTAGTATACGCTTCAATAGAGAAAAATCATACGGCAAATCCTCACCCCTGGAATACATTCTGCTGTGTATAATATCTTTTATACATTTCTATTGCCGATTGTCTAATTATCTTTCATCTCCCAAATTCCTCTGTGACTAATTATATTTATATCTGGTGTCCCAGTGCTTGTGGTTGCCACAATGGGACTTTTCAATGGGAATTCATTTCACAAAAGCAAACTGTAATATTTTTCCATTTACTTACTAAAAAAATAATATCTAGAATTGTATTATAGCTATATTAACGACATAATATAACAATATGAATAATAAAGAGGACAATACTAGAAGGAGGACTTGCTTGTCTCCACATTTTAGAATCTTTGTGGATTTTTTTTGAAATTATTAAAATTGATGCATGAAATTATTTCATAGATCACCATAATCTGCTATATTGTTAATTAATTGGACATGGATCTGCAGCTCAGTATTGTTAATTAGTGGCAAGGTCCTGCCAAGCAGGTAAACCCCATCAGTTAAACCCAGACCAATGATATTTTAGAGTATTGGTGGTGGTTACAGTTTATTGTAAGTTCTTCTATAACTGGGTGCCAACCCTTATTCAAAAAGTGAAAAATAAGGAGGAAAAGAAAAAGCAGAGTTTTTTTGGCACAAAAGGTGTATTGTAATATATTTTCAATGAGTAATAACAAATACAAAACATAAAAAGTTCAAGGATAGGCCACAATAGTCTCTTGTGGTTTGAACATTATCACTTTGGCCCTAGGGGGCACAGAACATAGCAGATTCAAAATCGACCAAAATAACTTCTTGTGGTTTAAACAATCTCACTTTGGCCCCAGGGAGCTCTAGACATAAAACATCTAGCTAGTCATGTATATTACTTGCCATACGGATTTAAAACCTCCAATCATTTGTTCATGTTGATTGTTGTACCCGACGCGTTTCGCCCTAACTGGCTTCCTCAGGGGTATCGGTTTATGTTTGGCACTTGTAGTAATTACATCTAAACTAATAGGAATTTTTCTATTGTATATTATGTAGTACATACAGGTATATTTTTATATAGGTAAATAAATAAACCAATATTCTAGTACATAATGCTTGGCTAGGTATCCCAAATTATATAAGCTGCGATAAAAATATATACAGTCAAATATATAGCGGGTTCAATGTTAATCCTCATATGTATATATATGCTTTAAATATATTGAATGTAACTAAAGATATATAGACTTACATGGTCTTGTAGGGTGGAAAAAAATGCTAATTGTGGAGGTCAGGAGGGTATGATGCCTCCAAATTAAGATTTTGGTAAGGTAACAATAGTATATCCCCAGGCACAGGAACAGTATTCATTGAAAATATAATAAAATATACTTTTTGTGCCAAAAAAAACCTGCTTTTTCTTTTCCTTCTTATGTTTCACTAAACCCAGACCAAGTAATGTTAGAATGAATGATGAGCTCTGAGAGAGAGAGAACCCAGATATCAACCACAAGGACCCAACAGGCCGAGGGCTTCTTGTAGGGTTTTAGATACACAAAATGGACAGACTGGGTTAGGGCAAACTAAAAGAACTCAATACCAAGGTTTTGGGGTTGCCTCCTGGTAATCAAATTCCAACAGAATCCCAGAAACACCAAGGTCTGGCCATCCATGGAGCACCCCCCAGTTTTGGTCACTGCCACGTTTCCTTGGCTCTTAGTACAATTCAACAAGGGGGAAGCTACAATTCAACAGATCGGTCCAGCAGAGTATCATTTCTAGTTGGGGCTTCTATAAACTGTACCATAAATTATCTTATAGTAATAAATTCACAAATTTCCTCCCTTTTGCTGTTCCTGTAGTGCCATTACTCCAGTCAATGTCAGGGTAGTTGAAATCTCCCAGGATTAAAACATTTCCACTTTTTGCTGCTTTTTCTATCTGTGTTAGTATTTGATTTTCTATTTCTTCCTTAGCACTGGGGGGCCTACAGCAGGCAATCAGGTTTTAGTAGAAAAAAAGAGATTGGCATTTTGCATTAGGGATCTATGTGGCCTTTTGGTAATACAGATAACTGCATTTGCCTAGGTTTAGTTTGTAGGGTGGTGGGGGCAGGGATGGGTTTTAGGGTTTGGGTGATTCTTAAAATCCTGTTAGAATCTTGTGAATCCTAAACTTAGTAGCAAACCCGATTAAAGTTAAAGGGGGAAAATTTTGCTGTTACCTTTAGGACATTTTCAAGGCTAATAGATGAGCTATTGTGAAAGGGGGCACAGGTAGTTGGGCACTTCCTTAGGGGTCATACCAAAGAGCGGAGTGAGGGTTCTCCTGGTTATGTGACTTTGAGGGCAATAGGTAAGCACAAGTATAACAATGTAATCTGCTTTTTAATGTTTTTTACTTTGAAATACACAACATAATACATAATAAAAGTACAAGTACATATTTTAGTGCATAAATCATCATTGCCCAGTGCTCTGATTTACATTTTGGCCACTCCGGAGGCATGGTGATTCTGCAGGGAGTTGTGGGCAAACCCGTGCAGAAGTGGTACTGGTCCAAGAATAAAATGATTGCCACTTGATTCTTTGGCACAGTCATGCCAGAATACCGCTTTTCCGGAGTGCGCATGCTCCGCCTTCCATGCTGGCAGCATTATAGACGGCTCGGCGCTCCCCGGATCTTTTAATGACTTTCTAAGTAGCGGTACTCGGCAGCCACGCTACTAATCAGCTGTGCAGGACCCGCTCACACTTCTGCTCCCTCCGCGATGGTTGGCAAGTCCGGGTTGAAGACTAAAGACTGCGTCCCGCGATCTCACTCACAGAAGCCGGCCTCCAAGATGGCGGCTCCCCGGGAATCGCACGTGGCTGCAGGCTCTGCTTTGCATGAGAGGGAGAAGGTCTCCCCCACAGGTACGGGAAGGGGATCAGTGGACAGGGGATGGGAGGGGAGCTCTCCTCACTCCTCACCTGCTAGCACACAAGCTGCACAAGCTTCCCTCAGCTTGCACAGCTCTCAGCCCCCCTCCATCAGCATCGCTTTCACCAGCACTACAAAGCTCTCAGGATGTCTTAGGGGAAGATTAGCCATTAGCCATTAGTCCATTAGCCCTAATGCAGTGTCAACTGATAATGGCTCCAGATACAGAGTGTTATCACAAGATTTCATAGCTTCTTCATCCACCCTGGACCTTCCGCTGGCAGAGAATAGGTTGTATTTAAATCTGGTGGAGCTTTTGCAAACGGAGCTGGCTAAAGTAACTGAGACCATCACATCTGAGCTGGGACAAGATTTACAGAAATTGGGCACCAGAATTGATGTTTTTGAGAAAAAAGTAGATGAAACGGTGTCACAAGTTAACCAGAATTCCAAAGAAATATCGGTTTTCCATGACCAGATTGAGGATCTGCAGCTTAAGCTTGATGACATGGAAAACAGGTCTCGCAGAAATAATTTTCGGATTAGGGGTCTGCCTGAATCTGTGAAGGATGTCGCAGAGGCTGTGAAAAGATTTCTACATGATCTCTTGCCTGACTTACCTGAGTCTCTTTTGATACTTGACAGGGCACACAGGGCTCTGATGGCACCCAGACCGGATGGTCCGCCCAGGGATGTGATTGTCAGGCCTCACTACTTTACCACAAAAGAAGCTCTCCTGAAAGTGACCAGGGGCTTGGACCATGTTGAAATGGAGGGCCATCCGATTCAAATTTTTTCTGATGAAACACCATTCACTATTCAACGTAGATGGGCGCTTAGACCCCTACTGCAAGTCCTGATCGATCACAAGATAAAATATAGATGAGCTTTCCCTTTTAAATTGATTTTCCAGTTGCAAGGGAAAAGTTTTTCTTTCTCCTCATTTGCTGAAGGTGAACAGCTCCTCAAGGACTTGGACCTAATCCAGAGAGCGGAAGCTCCCCCTATGTCCGGCAGAGAAGCATCCACATCTTTGTACCCACTCTGGCATAAGGCCAAAACTCCTGGAAAACATCCTCAAAAGACACCCTGAAAATATGGACTGAACGCCATTCTGCACTCTTCTATTCCTCTATGATGATGGAGGATGGAGGAACTCTGAGGGTCTTACTGTATGGTTGTGTTT
>NC_092860.1:155875366-155908538 GCF_032062135.1 Pyxicephalus adspersus
TTTTTTTTTTTTTTAAGGCACTGGGTATTGTACTATTGTATTGATTGTTGAGTGGCTGCCAAGCCATTATCAAGCCAGTGGTTCCCTTGGGCAGCTAAGTAAATGTTCTGGTATGCTCTGATTGTTGGGAACCCTGTGCTTTTGTACTTGCATTATGAGGGGAGTGGGATCCGGGGGGTCACACATGCCCTTAACCAACAGGGAATTCAGTTTGGGTCCTATTTATTTGACTGGGCCCAACCGGAATCTCCCTGACGAGATGGAGCTTGTGGGACCTCCTGGGAGCACGGGAGGTGAGGCTGTCCCCCGGGGTCCGGGATTGTGTGTTTCCCGGGGGTCGGGGAGGCACCCAATCCTCTCTTTACTACATTGCATTTTGATACACTGGCTGTTTTTTATCTGTCTTATTTGTTTTTTATGTTCCCCGTTAATTCCCATACTTTTCTCCTTACCCCCAGAGGAAGTTCACTGATGGCTCTACTATTGCTGTATTCCCATGTTGACTGATCCCCCAGCAGGGCCAGTGACCCCCACTAGGCTAACATTGCTCTCCCATAATGTCCAGGGTCCTAATTCTCCGGTCAAGAGGTCTAAAGCGTTTCACTACTTTAAACTCCTTAAAGGTTGACATCCTAGCTTTACAGGAAACCCATTTTACCAACAATTCTGTACCGAGGTACCTCCATAAAAACTATCCTATTAATTACAATGCCAATTCAGATAAGAAGAAATGTGGGGTTCTTTTGTGTTTTAGAAAGAGCTTGAATTTTGCTCCACAGGAGATCTTCAGGGACCCAGGGGGCAGGTTTTTGGTAGTGATTGGGTATGTTGGCTTACAGCTCCTTACTGTGGTATCTTATTATGCGCCTAATGAAGGTCAATTGGTGTTTTTTCGCGCATTGCTGGGTGAGATCTGGCCCAAAGTGAAGGGTTCCTTTATTTTGTTAGGCGACTCCAATTTAGCCCTGGATCATATTTTAGATAAATCTAAATTAGGCAGATATAGGGACCCCCCGAAAATTAAACATGGCCTATCTCTCTTGCTGCGAAAATATGATCTAATTGATAGTTGGCGGGAACTGAATCCGTCGGCAAGGGACTATACTTATTTTTCAGCAGCTCATGACCAGTATTCTCGAATTGATCATGGGTTTGTCCAGTCTCATATGCTCCCCAATGTAATTGGGGCCCGGATTCTGTCAACGCCTTGGTCCGATCATGACCCATTGGCATTGTATTTAGCGGGTTTTAACCGGCCTCCAACCGGGTTTCGCTGGAGATTTAACGAAAGCTTTGTTTCTGATACACTGGTAAAAGGGGAGATAGACTCATTATTAAGTAGTTATTTTCAGATTAATGTTGCGAGCGACACATCCCCAGCTATTAATTGGGAAGCTCATAAGGCTTATATTCGGGGGGAGCTGATCAAACTGGGGCATCACGTAAGAGGGCTCACAACAAACTGATTGATATTGGTCTTAAAGAGTATCACCAGTTACAGTTGCAACATAAGAATGACCCCCAGTCTGTAGTGAAGTCCCGGTTGGAGGCCGAATGCACCGAACTTAATTTAATTCTCACCACCAGGGCAGAAAAATCGATTCGCTGGTCAGCCCACAAATTTTACCTGTGGAGTGACAAACCAGGCAGCCTATTGGTTAATAAACTTAATCCCAGACCCAAGACACATGCGCTCCCTAAAATTAAGGTTAGAGATGGTAGGCTATCACAAAACCCAGAAAAAATTTTGGCAGCTTTTGAGGATTTTTATGGTCGTTTATAAAGTTCGGCAGACTCAATTTCAAAGGTAGGCATTGAAGGGTTTCTGAGTAAGCTTGACCTACCTAAATTGCAACCTAAACACAAGGCAATCCTAGAACGACCATTCACAATTGAGGATTTGAATAGGGTCCTAAAATTTCTTAAGTTGGGAAGTTCTCCTGGCCCGGATGGTTTTTCTAATTTGTACTACAAAACGTTTAGCTCTTTCTTGGCGCCGCATTTGATAGCCTATTTTAATTATTTGCGAGAAAGGAATTCCCTTTTGCAGGACGCCAATAGAACATTTATTAGTGTGATCCCCAAGCCAGGCAAGGACGCTTCTGAAGTGGCCAATTATAGGCCCATTTCATTAATTAATTGTGACCTCAAAATTCTGACGAAGATCATGTCAATCCAACTGGGTTCCTTTTTGGGAGTGTATATCCATCCGGACCAGGTGGGCTTTATGCAACATAGACAGGCCCCGGATCAAACGAGAAGGGCAATAGATCTCATCTCAGTGGTTAACTCCAATTGGGATGGGGGGTGCCAACGTCAGGCTATGCTGCTTTCCCTTGATCTTCAAAAGGGTTTTGACAGTATTTCTTGGAGATATCTTTTTCAGGTCCTTGCTAGGATGGACTTTGGGGCCCACTTTACTAATATGCTGCTGGCCCTGTATGATTCCCCAGAAGCGAAGATATTGCTAGGGGGATTTTTTTCTACAGCTATCCCAATTTAAAGGGGGACCAGACAGGGATGTCCGCTTTCGCCACTTCTGTTTGCACTGGCAATAGAGCCCCTAGCGATCGCAATGCGAACGAATCCTAACATTAAAGGGATTAGTTGTAATAAGGTGGAACATAAATGTGCCCTTTTTGCGGATGATATTTTGATGTTTATCACCTCCCCAATCACTACTTTGCCCAACCTAATGAAACTTTTGGATGATTTCTCCCTATGCTCAGGCTTTAGGGCTAACCGTTAGGGCTAACCGGCGCAACCTGCCATCACTGTTTGCAAAAGGGAAGCTGAAGTCAGGAGAAATTGTTGCCTGGCAGAAAGGAAAGATGATGGCCCTGAGATGGCGTGACAAGAAAGATGTGTGCCTTATGAGTACTGTCCATGATGCCTCCACTGTTCTGGTACACACAAAACGTGGGAAAGTAGTGATGAAGCCACAGGTGGTGATTGACTACAACAACACCATGGGAGGTGTCGACAGAGCTGACCAAGCCATGACATTCTACCCAGCGATGAGGAAACAGCAAAGGAAGTACTACAAGAAGATTTTCAGGCATCTAGTTGAGCAGTGCCTATGGAATGCCTACATTCTGTACAAAAAAAATAGTCAGAGTCCTGTGAATCATTCAGACTTCATTTTGCAAGTTTCCGAATCCATAGTCAAAAACCACCAAACACCATCAGTGGCTATGAATAGACCTGGACGTCGTGCTTCCACCAATGTCAACCCAGAACACCTGACCGGTCGTCACTTCACTGAATACATCCCACCAACCCAGAAAAAGGCCGCACCTACAAGGATGTGCGTGGTTTGCTGCTCAAAGACCGATGACAGAGGAAGGAAGAAACGCAAGGAAACCGGGTTCTACTGTCCTGACTGTGATGTAGGACTTTGTGCAGCACTCTGCTTCAAAATCTACCATACCCGGGATGTCTACTAAAAATGTAATTATTTTTTTTCTAAAATTTACATTTAATTTATATTATTATTTATCAATAATATTGCACCCTTGTTTGGACAAATTTCAGTGAAAAATTTTTGATAATTTTTTTCTTTTGATAAATTACATTGTTGTGGTCTATTATTTCATTATTTTTTATAATGATTATTTATAAATATTTATTATATTATAATTTATGATTATAATATAAATAAATATAATTATCATAACCAGGAGTTATTCCTAAGAATGACAGGCACACAATTGTAAACCACAAATTTCCATGCAAAAAATTGTACCACTTTTTGCACAGAAATTCTGCCATACTCAGACTGCTAGGGGTGGTAATTATATATTTTTCAGCTTCTTTTTTTCGTGGTACCACAATGCATTGTCTTAACAGTTTATTCAAATTTCAAAAGTGGGTTCAAAAACACTTCCAAACCACAAAACCTAATTCCATCCTTACCATCCCTATACCTGGTATTGCCAAACATTTCTACCCCCCTTACCTGGTATTTTCTAACCCTTTGTGAGAATTCCCTCTTTGTTACTAGAGGCCACATTTATTGGAATGGCTTCTCCAGATTATATGGGAGCTCTCACTTGCTGGAGGAATTGGGGGAATCTTCATATCATAACGAGAAGGTTTCACTCATATCAGCTGTGTAAGGTTTTGCTTTAGTTCTGTTAGAAAGAGAGGTAGGTGACCCTGGTAGTGGGGTAGTTGCAATAGTGGTGTAATAATGAGAGAAAAGTAATGGATGATAGTGATATTACAATGCACTTCAGGCATGCGCAGAAGGAGCCCTTTCGTGAAAAGAAAAAACAACAGATCTCACGCATGCACAGTGAAATCGGCAAGATTTTTTCCCCAAATACGTCACCTGATCTCGCGCCTGTCCCAGGTGATGTAGGAAGAAGAACCTGGAAAAAGAGAAAATGGCGGCGCCTAGAGTGCTACAAGTCGGATACCGGGACGACATGGGACTCGAAGGAAGAACCCTCAGAGCTCAGTAGGCCACTCATGCATGCCAATGCCTCTTCTTTCATGCCTTGGCCTTCTTGGACTGGTCTCCAATGGATTCTACAAGTGATGCAAACCCGACTACATTTACTACTGCCTGGATGTAAAAACAGGATCCTATATCCAAGGTAACTAAATTGAGAGTGTTAATGCAGATTCCACCCAACAGGGTTGACAAAATGGCACCTATCGCCACAATGAGGACTAATCATCAAGCAGCCATACGTGATGTAAAACAGCACAATGGCCTGAAAGGACAGAGAGTTTGAATATCCATGTCTCAAGAGAGTTTCAGCTAGAAAGGGACGGGAACTTTCAACAATTGAAGTCTTATAATATATTGATGGACAATATCGGGAAAAGATCTCACCAGAATAACATACTGTTGTGAGGTATTATTATTATTATTAATAATAATAATAATAATAATAATCACCGAGGACTATAGAGCAGACACTCCATATGACACCATTATGAATATTTTCACATTGAAGGAACACTTGACCCCAGCATTGAACTGTGCAACAAAAGCTGGACCTCCATTTATTGAACCCTGAAAGCCCACAGGGCGTTTTATTCAATGTTCATTATTATGAGGAGGCCGTCATGAAGGCAGCTCGGTAGACCTAGATGGTGCTCATATAACCTTTACCTGATGTGCTTTTTCACCCATAGCCAAAGCCAAAACTATCAAAGGAGCAATATCATAGACCATTTGTTATTTTTTTCAAAATGTTTACAATTGCTCTGCCAATTTCCTGATTTTTTAAGCAATAGATCACTGGATTTAGGAAAGGTGTCACAATGGTGTATAAAAGCGATAACATCTTGTTCATATTCATGGATTGTTTCTGGGAAGGGACCCCATACATGATGAAGAGAGTCCCGTAGTACAACGACACCACGGCCAGATGGGAGCTGCAGGTAGAGAAGGCCTTCTGTCTGCCTTTCTCTGACTTTATCCTGAGGATGGTGTAAATGATGTAACCATAAGACACTAGGACGAAGAAGAATGGGAAGAAAGTGATGAGGAATGAGAATGAGAAAGCCAACAATTTGGCCGTAGAAACGTCTGAGCAAGCCAAGTCCAGGAAGGGAACCAAATCACAGAAGAAGTGGTCGATGGTGTTCCGGTGACAGAAGTGTAGATTGGATAGAGAAACTGCCACTGGGAATGTGGGAAAAAAACCGACCATCCAGGAAGAGACGATGAGGTTACGGCAAAGTTCTGTGGTCATGATGGAAGAATATCTCAAAGGTTTACAAATGGCGAGATAACGGTCATAAGACATGACGGTCAGAAGTAAGCACTCAAATGCTGACAGAGAACCAAATAAGTAGTACTGAACAATACAGCTGGAGTGGGTGATATTTCCTCTTTCTGTCCACAGGATTTGTAGCATGTTTGGTACGATATCAGAGGTTAGCAGGACATCAGATATGGAGAGATTGCTAAGGAAGATGTACATGGGGGTATGAAGATGGCTTACTGCCTTCACCAAACCAACAATGAAAATATTGCCATAAAATATGACAATGTAAACGAAAAGTAAACTGCTGAACAGAACGACTCTGAAACTGTGAAAACTTTTAAAGCCAATAAGTACGAATTCAGCAACCAGGCTTTGGTTGAAGTCATTCATTTGCTGAAAAACAAATTTATAGATTTAAGGCCTTGGAAAGAGAATCCTTTTCCGTATCAAACATCATTATATACAATAGCCATACCTCCTGAGAACTGGTCTATATGTAGATTATGGCAATTTGCTGACAAGATCCACAGGCAGGTTAACTCTCCAGGAAGCTGAATCCATTGTAATCAGATTTGTGCATTATGAGGATTTTTTTTTATATTTTGGGCAAGGTTGACTAACAGATATGTACATAAATGCTTTGTGAATGAAAATATATGACCTATACTTTATTAGCTGTCAGTAAATTTCACAATGTACCAATGTTTGTAGTTGGTGGCAGGTAGACCAATGCCGTGCAGCTGATGGCATTGTAGAGATGGGAAGATGATGAAGCTCAGAATCTCTCGGGGTGGCTGAGGCCGGGTTTGCTGGGGGGTCCCCTAATATCTTGTTACACCCTCGGCTGATACTATGATGCTGATACTAATTCATCAAGTTTCAGCACAATCAAAATAATAAATAAATCTATATTTGTATACATGTTACAGGTATGTATGTTGGTCAACCCTTCCAGATGTTTCCTCAGGCTACTAATACACATTGGGCCCATATGTGTAAACCTGAGGCTGAACCTCTACAAGGAGGAAGTGCGGGCTATAGTACATTCTCTCTGGAAGTGTCCTCACCCAACCAAGTGGGACCCCCAACTGAATTAAGGTGTGTCCATGGGAATAGTGTCCACTTATTCCAGTTCTGTATCAGAAATCCAGTCCTTGTATATAATGTTAAAAGTTTATTAAAGAAGAGTGGAAAGGGGTCTGAGTGGAGTACCCAAAAAGTTTGCATTCCATGCATGGGGCTAGGACTTCTCCTGGGACTAAGGCAGAAATAGCACACATTATAGCAACAGTTCTGGTGTTTTCTCCACACCAAGTAAGGAATGGAGCTCCAGACCAGCGGTGGTCCTACAGAAATCAGCTTGTGTTAGGTCTTTTTTAAGATCAAGGCAGAACATGTTGAGCCCAATTGGCAAAAGCCCTCATTCCCAGGCTCTAGTTCACAACCCAAACACAAGAAAGGAAAGGAGAAGGACTAATCTAGAAATCTGTGCATTTTTCAAGCTGGATACAACTACTGAGAAAATGCCCATCAGTGAATCTTCCCACTGACTGCCATAATTTTGTACTGTGAGCTGTGGATATTGCAATTTTAACCATGGTCCCTAAAGACCTGAAAGTTATTTCAAGGGGTTTGTCCATCTAAAAAGGTTGAGGGGTTTTTAGACCTTTTAAGATGAACAAACCCCTTGAAATAGAGACTTTCAGGTCTTCAGGGAACCATGGTTAAAATTGCAATATCCACAGCTCACAGTACAAAATTATGGTAGTCAGTGGGAGGAATTCCTCCTAAATTGCTGGCCATTGGGAAGAATGTCACCCCAAATGATCGTTGGGGTCACTTATACTGACCAGGGAGGCAGAAACTGCTCATTGCTCCTCTGGATGACCCTTGGCTGAGAAACATTGCTCTAACAGATGAACATGAAAGACCAGCCCAAAGCTCTGATACAGCACTCTAGAACTCTCCACAGAAAGCTGGTGGATAGCACAACAGAACAATATGCCCCAGACTACCTCAAAACCAAAAAACAAGTACAGATTTAAAGGATAAATGCACATTATCCTTACCCTGACTAAACCTAACCCACTTTCCCCCGCTGCAGATTCTTCCTCATCAAGAACCAATAGTCTATCGGGCTCTAAGGCCTAGGCAGAAGAGAAGACTGGTGACCATCAAGCAAACCATTTGTGGAAGGGGATGGTGGCTTAGGGTAGGTCAGAGTATAGCACTTAGAGTAAGGCTAATAAGGCTTAATAATGGATTGATAAAGTATTAATGGGTAGTTATATACAGAAACAATTCTAACCATCAAGCCAATGATAAAATAGAAGGGAGCAGAGACATCACGGTTGGGCATGGTACAGTATACCTTGGGCATGGTCATGGTATGAGGGGGTTGACTTTGCAGAAAGACCATTGCCATTTCCCCCTGCACCTTTGTGTGAAAATGCATCAATGTGCATTATGTTGCATCTTAATTTGGGATGTGATGAAACTCACGTATATCTAAAGAAAAATAGATAAACCTATCCGCTCTTTGCATCTCTATCATTTATCATCTTACCTGTTATCTGCAATAGACCAAAGGTATTAGAAAAAAAATAAGGATATGGATAACATCTGAATATTACATAGAGTCATTGTGCATGTGGGGTTTACTGAGGACACCTGGAATAATGATGAGCCACCCTTGTAAATATATATTGTTATAGATTGTGTATTCATGGCATTGCCATCATTATTTGTCTCATTATCCTAATAAAACATTTTCAGTCCCCCCCCGAGATCAATCATAGAGACAAAGTTTGTGTCCCAAGGATTATGGCTTCTCCCATGGGACTTCCATGTTTTACAATAAATTAATTTCTCTTGGGAAAAACGTGCTATATTTATTATGTTTATGGTATTATGGCTGAATCTATTATGTCGTAAATATATTGTTAATTAGCACAAGATTAGGAGGATACCATGGTGGCACCAGATGAGCCTGTACATCCACCAAATTCAGGGAAAGTTATTGTATTGCCTTCACTGGTTCCTCCTCTATCTGCCTCTCACCCCCTCTATGTCACCCTCACTCTCTATTACCCCCTCCAACTCTCTCCCAACCCCTTTATGTCACCCATTCTTTCTCTCACCCCCTTAATGTCACCCTCATTCTCTCTTACCCCCTACATCTCTCTCTCACCCCCTCTATCTCACCCTTACTTTCTCTTACCCCCTTCATCTCTCTCTTTCACCACCTCTATCACACCCTCACTCTTTTTTACCCCCTCCATCTCTCTCACCCCCTCTATGTCACCCTCACTCTCTCTTACCCCCTCGATCTCACCCTTACTCTCTCTTACCCCCTCCATCTCTCTCTCAAACCCTCTATGTCACCCTTACTCTTTCTTACCCCCTTCATCTCTCTCTCGCCCCCTTTATCTCACCCTTACTCTCTCCTACCCTATTCATCTCTCTCTCACCCCCTCTATCACACCCTCACTCTCTCTTACCCCCTCCATCTCTCTCACCCCTTCTATGTCACCCTCACTCTCTCTTACCCCTCCATTTCTCTCCCACCCTCTCTATCTCACACTTACTCTCTCTTACCACCTCTATCTCACTCTTACTCTTTCTTACCCCCTTCATCTCTCTCTCACCCCTCACTCTCTCTTACCCCCTCCATCTCTCTCTCACCCCCTGCATCTCACCCTCACTCTCTCCTACCCCCTTCATCTCACTCTCCACCTATAGGTCACCCTTACTCTCTCTTACCCCCTCCATCTCTCTCACCCCTTCTATGTCACCCTCTTTCTCTCTTACCCCCATCATCTCTCCCTCACCCCCTCTATCTCACCCTTACTCTTTCTTACCCCCTACATCTCTCTCTTACCCCTCTATGTCACCCTTACTCTCTCTTACCCCTCCATCTCTCTCAAACCCCCTCTATGTCACCCTCTTTCTCTCTTACCCCTCTATCTATCTCTCACCCCCTCTATCTCACCTTTACTCTTTCTTACCCCCTACATCTCTCTCTCACCCCCTCTATGTCACCCTTACTCTCTTACCCCCTCCATCTCTCTCTCACCCTTAATCTTTCTTACCCCCTCTATCTCTCTCTCACCCCTTTATCTCACCCTTACTCTCTCCTACCCCCTTCATCTCACTCGCCACCTCTATGTCACCCTTACTCTCTCTTACCCCTCCTTCCCTCTCCCCCCCCTCTATGTCACCCTTACTCTCTCTTACCCCCTTCACCTCTCTCTCACGCCCTCTATCTCACCCTTACTTACTCTTACCCCTCCATCTCTATCTCACACACGCTATCTCACCCTTACTCTCTCTTACCCCCTCTATGTCACCCTTACTCTCTCTTACAACTTCCATCTCTCTCTCACCCTTACTCTCTCTTACCCCCTCCATCTCTCTCACCCCTTCTAAGTCACCCTCTTTCTCTCTTACCCCCATCTCTCTCTCACCCCCTCTATGTCACCCTTACTCTCTCTTACCCCTCCATCTCTCTCTCACCCCCTCTATGTCACCCTCTTTCTCTCTTACCCCTCCATCTATCTCACCCCTCACGCTCTCTTACCCCCTCCATGTCACCCTTACTCTCTCTTACCCCCTCCATTTCTCTCACCCTTACTCTCTCTTACCCCCTTCATCTCTCTCCCCCAGTAGACCCTTCTATGGCTTCCCATTGTCTTCTCTCCTTTTCCTCGGTGATTTCCGTAGCTCGTGTTTTCCTGTATGACATAATTGGAAGACATACCGGTAGGTGTCATAGGTAAGTCAGCAGAATCCCATTGACTTTTATTGAGCCGTGCAATGGCTTTGACTTGATTATTTGGAAGCAGCTTGGTAATACAGACATAAAAGCTCCGAATGTAAAGGTTCCTAATCTTAAACCTGGGTCATGCCAATTAAAAAGAGGGAAATGTGCACAGCTGTGATAAGGGGCAATTAATGCAACTTGTAGGGCAACACAGATCCAAGTTATAGTTCTGAATAATTGAATAAATGCAAAGTTCAGGTTATGGTGACATCTGGTGGCTGAAAGTGAAAGTTACACACAAACATGATGCATGCGTGACACCTGCTGGCTATTGTGTGTCCCTGCAGCTGGTTATATCTTTTGGTCATTTTCAACTCAATTTAATCTTCTTTATTACATAGAAAAAATAGTGCTTGTGATTTTTTGTCCTGTACAAAACCATACTGTGTCAAGTAAGTAACAATTTATTATTACATTAAATGTACGATTTCACTTACCCCCATTTATACCCCCATTTAATCATTTATATTCATAAATGAATATTACATCCAGGAAAAAAAGGCTTATTGGGGTCATAAAAATATAGGTATTTAGATAAAGAAGAAAACATTTCGTTAAAATAATTGTATTCTCTGCTGACCCCAATTTGCCTTTTGTATTTACTTTTTATAAAATTTATATCCCTGCACTATGCAATGTATAGAGCAGTAGTAATGAATGGTACGATGTCTCCATCAAGTGGTAAGTTTGTATCATTACAGCGCAATGAATTAGGACGGATATGTGTAGGGCCGCCTGTGACCACTAGAGATCTGTATTCAGGTGTTTAAACTGTCACTCAATTCCCGAATCGCTATGAAATAAATAGCTTTAATGAATTATACAAACAACACAATATATTGACAAAATATATGAATTAACATATTATATACAATATATAGACAAAATATTGGTATCACTACTTGCAATAATATCATCCAACCAGCAGAGGGAGTGCGTACTCACCGGGCGCCATTTTGCCGTGGATCCCGACGCACAGTAGCGGATGTCGCTTCATAAAAATGGCGACCCCATTGCAATCGAAGTGACAGATTTGGCGGCCATGTTTCTGGAGACCAATGCAACGAAGAGTCTATGAAAAAAAGCTTTGGCAAAATGGCTCTGGCTTTGAGGACCATATTATTAAGATAGTAGAAGTAAAGGATACTGAGGGGAGTGCAGGACAGACAGACAGACAGCAAGATGTCCTCCAGGCTGCCTCCAGCTGCCCTCAGCCTCAGACAGGTGAGATATTGTTATGTGTGGGGGCATTTTACATAATATATAAGGGTGAAGGGACACTTTGTGTTGGAAACTTAACCCTAGAACTGCCCTAGCCTGGGTTAAAGTGAGGCCATGGCATTAAAGTGACAATCACCTGGTAATCCTGGCACTAACACACTTCCTGTCATATGGTGACAACACTGATTGTTCTGTATTCACGGAGATGCAGTAGAATGTCATAAGTCACATTTCCACTCTCCTAATTTGTACAAGCTTTATTGTTTTAAGCAAAGAGGCTCGGGCTCCCTCCTTAGTGTGTTTCACCCAATAGCTTAGAGTATCTTCTACGATCAATCTCTGCTATTGGTCGAAACATGTCAGGTGGGCAGCTCCTTGCCTGCATCCAATTGGCTGTTTGGTGACCTCTCCAAGGTCTCTGTGTGATACAAAGCTCCTCCCATCCTTGGAAGGGTTTATTGTTGCCACCTAGAGTTTAATTCCATAATTACATGTAATGACAAATACCAGAAGCCTCTTTGTAATGATTGGTTCATTTATAGACCAATCAGTAAGGGATAATGGTGCCAGGGGCGGTCCTAAGCTTGACTTTATTGATTATCTGTGAAGGCACGGACACTGTATAGACCCTGCTCACATTTTTGTGCACAGTTCCTCCTCAGGCAGCAGGTTCTCAGCCTGTACCGCAGGATCCTCCAGGCTGTGCGGCAGATCCCGGACCCCGCAGACCGGCGCTATATGAAGGACTGGGCCCGGGATGAGTTCCGGAGGAATCAGACAGCCAGCGAAGAGGTAAGGCATATCTCACAGGTGGATGCTGGAGGAATGGTAGGACTTCTTATTTATAGTACAACCATAGCCTTCTATTGGGGGGGTTCAGGACCACCTAATTATAACTGTATCTGTCTTTCTAAAGTCCCAGAAATACCTATTGATCCTGCCAGTAAAGTATACTTAATGCAGCATCCTGTGATGGGGTGACAACAATGCTGCACTGCTGCTGAATTCGGAGCAGTCTCGTCACTCTCATGTGGGCTGAATCTGCTAGCTGTAGTGTAGTAGGAGAAAATGTTGCAGGGAGCGTGGCTATTATCAGTGCTGATTCACGAGCCTGTCAATCAACAACTGGCCACACCCAGTCCCGCCCACTGATTTCACAATTGACAACACTGAGCTCCTCCTACTGTGATCTGCAATGTCTGGGAGGGGTAGCATGTGAGACATCAGTGAAGGAGGATTTATCTTTAGGTGAGTGAGGGGAAATATTTTACCATAGAAAAGAGCATTCTGCTAATTCTTCTTTTCATTTTTGTACACTGAAATGAAACACTTTTAGCTTCAGATTCACTTTCAGTTCAGGAATTCTGAATGATGATGAGTGTGATTGACCCCCTCTGATTCACCTTTCTTCCTCCTCAGATCACCATACGGATGATGATCTCTCAAGGGCTGCAGCAAGTGCAGGAACTAGAGCGAGCTCTTAAGCTGGCCAGATCATAGATCCCCGGGAATCATCTGTGGTCATGTGACCTCCGGTGTGTGTCCGCACAGGAAGTTGGGTCATGTTCCTGGGAGGAGAGGAAAGAAGGTTGGGATGATCTTCCAGTCATTGGAAGCCATGGTTACTTGCTGGTTTACTGGTATTTTCACTGGGAATGGATGGACATTGACTCGTTTACAGCTACCTGAGGACCCCAGGGACATAGTCATGTGACTATTCATGTGTGCTCAGATTTATGGCTCCCTTCAGTCTAGAGATATCTTTCTTGACCCTTTACATGGGGAAAACCTTGAAATAACTTTTGGGTCTTCGGGTAACCCCCTGCTTTAATTATATTTGCTTGGCTGTCAGTGTGAAGAATTCCTCTTACATTGTTGCTGGCCGATGAGAAGAATGTCACCCTTACATATAGCCAAAAAGATCATTGGGGTCACTTAATATGACCAGTTAAGTGCAAACTGTTTATTGCTCAAGGAACCCCTAGCACCCCCTGGAGGAGCTTTTCACTGGTATACCGCTATGGAGACTTCATACACAGCTAACAGAATCTTGATGAATGCCAATTTTCAGGTGGTCAAGATAAGTGCCTTTATTATCAACATACAATTTGTCACATGATCACTGGGTGGACGTGACTACTTGAACATGATGGTATTCATACTAAAAAAACACCAATAAACTTTTGTATGTTAGGGGCATAGCCCATAAAAGTTCCTCAACAACCAATTCTTGGATAGTACAGACAGCTTTGTCTCGATACCTTCAAGTGACTGCTTTAGTACATTCTACATTTAGTTCATTCTCCGTTCTCAAGTGGTGCCCTTTGCCATTTGAAAAAAAATCTCAGATGAATTTCATTGAAAATTCATCAATAGAGAAAATAAAATGTAGGGTTTTTTTGTTAGTTTAAAAAGCTGTAATTGGTTTTAGAAGGCTGCTGAAGACTGTAGAGACTCATTTAAACCACCCTCGACTTGTGGTTATGAAATTTCACAACTAACTTTTATTTAATCAGATTAGTCAATCCAAAGGAAGCTGACATTGAACTGCTGAAGTGTGAATTGAGCATCAGAATTGCGAAAAAAAAGGGATTTTGTACATGGAATAGTTTTATTTATTCTGAAGAATAAGCAGGCTGGTTGAATTATTTCAGAAATGTCTGATCTGCTGGGGTTTCTATCCACAACCATTGGAAGCACTTACAGAGAACAGTCAAAAAAAGAGAACTTAATAAGTAAGCTGCATTGATGTTAAAGGAAAATGGCCAGACTCGTTTGAGCTGAGAAAGGCAACAGTAACTCAACCACTCGTTATAACTGAGATATGCAGAAGAACATCTTGAAAGTATAACGTGTCAAACCTCGAAGCAGTGGATACAGCAGCATGAGGGTGCACCTGAGGGCTCACAAAAATTGGACAAGAGCAAATTTGTTGTCAACAACATGGTAGAATTGATGGTGCATTGGAGTGGGGGGATATGTTTTGGCACAGTGTGGGCCCCCTAGTACCATTTGAACATTGTACAGACTACCTTAGTGTTGTTGCTGACCATGTCCATCTCTTTATGTGCACAGTGTAACTATCTTCTGTTGGCTACTTCTTGCAGGATAATGTGCCATGTTACAAAGCTCAAAACATTTCAGATTGGTTTCTTCAACATGACAATGGGCTCACTGTACTCAAGTGGCCTCCACAGTCATCAGGTCCCAGTACAACAGATTACTATTATCTATTTTTTATGCAATAGGCATATTTGCCTATTTAGTTCTGTTTTGAATATGATGATAAAACACTTTGGGAGAAATATACACCCTAGAAGTCCAGCACTTGAGGCCAATATGGCGAATACCTCCACAGCCACCATGTATTTCCCTCTGGTGCCCAGATAGGCCGGGATCATGGCAATCCACACACTGCAGAACACCAGCATGCTGAAGGTGATGTACTTGGCCTCATTAAAACTGTCTGGTAATGTCCTCACCATGAAAGCCAGAACAAAACTCACAGCTGCCAGAAACCCCATATAACCCAACACGGAGTAGAACCCGATAACTGACCCCTCATTACACTGAATGACAATCTTGTCCTGATAAGAGTGAGTGTCCATTTCCTGAAAGGGGTGAGATACAGACATCCAAATAAGACATATTATACCCTGAACAGATGAACACACTGATACTATGGAATTGGCCAGTGTGACTCCAATCCATTTCCTCCAGTAGCTGCCAGGTTTGGTGGCATTGAAAGCAATGTAAACCATGATTGTTTTGGCCAGGAGAGAGGAGACGGCTATGGAGAAGATGACTCCAAATGTCATGACACGCAGTATACAGGTTATATCCAGGGGCTGACCAAGGAACGAGAACACACAGAGGAAGCTCAACAAGATGCAGACAAGGAGAACAAAACTCAGGTTTCTGTTATTGGCTTTGACAATGGGGGTGTTCAGATAGAATAAAAAAAATCCCCATCACTAAGAGAGTCACAATGCAAAGTGAGACGGAAGATGATATAAATACAACAGAAATATAATCAGCATAGGAGAAAAAATCCAGCAGTTTTTTAATACACCAATCCTTCTCATTTGGCCATTCTTCTTCTGTGTATTTCAGGCAGTTCTCACTACCTGCCAAAAGTAACAGATACAATGTATGTTATTCTCTTCTACTGAGATTTGTACAAAATTCACCTTGACAGAAGTATACTAACTAAAACCCAGTACACATATGTAATCTCTTCTGCTACTCATGCCAACAGATCCCCAGTCCATCCTTTAGAAATCCCCCTCTGACCTAGAGGCCTCCATCTTCTGGTTTCCCACAGTTTTTACTGGTTTCTCTTGCTGCCCTCAATGTTACTGAAATACATAGTCATCATATTGAGGTCTTAGGAGAAACCAGTGAAAGCTATAATGCATAAAAGTGGTTGCAGGTCATGTAAATGTTGGTTTCTTAGCACATTCAGGCATTGTTACCACCAGAAATCCACGCTGTTGGTAGCTTTGTTTGGAGTAACTTTCACTGAGAGTTTTAAGAAACATGGGAGAACTTAAACTTCCCAAAAAAAAATCACGGGACTTTTCAGGCATTTTCATGTTTAGCGTCAAACTTACCTCTTCCTCACTAAAGCACAGATGCCTCTCTCCTGCGCATTCAGGCAGTTCTGACTCTGGGTGTGTCTATGCTAGCAAGCTTTATCAGCTTTGCCGGCCAAACAGAAAATAGCCTCTTGACCATCACTGGCTATAAAGCTAGCTTAGACACAGCACTCAGCGTTTGTGCAACAAGTCTTCATTAGTGCTGAGCCCCTAGTTCTGTTGAGCTAGTTCCTGTCCACCTATTGCCTAATCCAGCATTTCCTCTGTCCAGCTCCTGTGTAAACCCCTCGTTGTCCAGTCTGTTGATCCCAAGCCAACTTCCCTGTGCTGTTCCAGTGTTCCTGTCTGTCTGTGGATATTCCTGTATCACCTGTGCCTCCTGTTGCTTTCTTTGTCCCCTGTGTTCCTGCGTCTGCGGTGTCCCCTGTGTCACTAGTGGCTATTTCTTGGATCCCTGGTATTTGACCCCTGGCTTTTTACCGACCTCTCTTGCTTGCTGCCTGCCTCAACCCCGGCCTTCCTTGACTACTCTTCTGCTTTGTGATTTGGAACTGTGTTTCATATTGCCCACCTTGGTGAGCCCAAAAATCCTAACCTCGCAGTAACTAGCAGTGCAACATCCATACCATCAGAGGCTCTGAAGAAGACCTGGTTACCGCTTAGACTCTGCGCCTTGGCCCTTCCCAGGGCTCAGACCACTTCTGTGAAAGCCATAGCACCCCTTGTGGCCCTGTCTCCCCAAGCGTAACAGTTTGCACGAACCATGATTATTCCCTCTTAGACCTCAGCATATTCTAACTACGTATTCACCCAGAGGCTTGACGCCCAGGAAGCTACCCAAATCCCGGTGCTTCCCCTGCTTCATGCACCCACATCTTACCTAGGTTAACTGCTGGTTTCTCCCAGTGCACCAGCCACACCACCAGCCCAGGTCTGGCCTCTTGCCATCACGGTGGCCTCTGCTCTAAACTTGCCGCCTCCACAGCGATTCTCTGGGGAATCTAAGATCTGCCATGGCTCCATCAACCAGTGTGGCATCTATTTTGAGCTTGAACCACAAAACTTCCCCACCGACTAGGCCAAAGTGGCGTATTTAATTTCCTTACTGTCTGGAAAAGCTCTGGCATGGGCGTCCCCGCCCTGGGAAAGGAAGGATCTGGTTACAGCTACTATTGATGCCTTTCTGAGCCTGGAGGGTCTTTGATGAACCTGCACGCGCCTCCTGAGCAGCCAGGGCACTCCTGCGTCTCCACCAAGGGTCGCTTTCTTTGGATGAGTTTGCAGTCAAATTTCGAACCCTGGCTGCTTAACTCACCTGTAACAACGAAGCCCTCCATGCTTCCTTATGGCAGTGCCTGTCGGACCGCATCACGGATGAATTGACAGTATGCTCTGAGGAGGGCATGCTAGGTCACTATTCTCTCCCTCCCACTCAGTGTCTTTCTCTACCCATTCAGCTTCGCTACAATAAGTCCACACTTGTCTTTTAAGCTTTCATCGACTTTGGGGCAGCAGGCAATTTTATTTCAGCTGCTCTTGTCAAGTATTGTGTCTGGCCTAGAGCCTTTGTCCCAACTCCTGAGTATCTCTGCGGTGGATGGTACCATTCTGTTCTGTGGACTTGCAATTGCAAATGTCTGTAGGTGTGCTACATCAGGAGACCATAACCTTCCTTGTACTTCCCCAGGCCTCATCTGCAGTCATTCTTGGACTCCCATGGCTTCAACAACACACTCCCCAGTGTTGGATTGGTCTACTCCAGAGATTTTGGCTTGGGGCCCTTCTTACCACTTACAGTGTTTGACTAAGCTCAAGCCTCTCAAGCCGATCACTCTCTCCACGTCCGTGGTTGGTCCATCCATCCCTACCCAGTACTTGGACTTTTAAGATCTCTAGAAGGCCAAACAGCTTCCTCCTCACCGCTCCTATGACTGTGCTATAGAACTCATACCTGGTTCCACACCTCCCAGAGGTTGGGTATAGCCTCTCAGTCTCCCTAAGACTAAGGATATGAGTGAGTACATCAAGGAAAACCTTCAGCAAGGATTTATTCGCAAGTCCTCCTCCCCTGCTGGCACGATATTTTTCTTTGTCCAGAAGAAAGATGGGACTCTCCATTCCTGTATTTACTATGGTGGTCTGAATGAAAAACTGTTACCCGCTGCTGCTTATCCAGGAGCTCTCTGATGTCTCCGTGGTGCCAAGATCTTCACCAAACTGGACATCTGAGGGGCCTATAACCTAATTCGGGTCAAGGAGGGGGACGAATGGAATACAGCATTTAATACCAGGGATGGGCATTATGAGTATCTTGTGAGGCCCTTCGGTCTCTGTAATGCCCCGGCTGTCTTCCAACACTTTGTCAATGAGGTACATTGTGACCAATTATACATCTGTGTAGTGGTCTATCTGGATGACTTCCTAGTTTTTTCCTCTGGCTTGCCCTCCCACAAACAGTATGTCCATTTAGTCCTACATAGGCCCTGAGAAAATGGGCACTGTGCAAAGGCTTAAAATTGCCTGTTTGAACTTCCCAAGGTGGCCTTTCTGGGCTACGATGATTTCATAGTGGGTCTCTCCATGGATCCAGAAAAGGTTGGGGATATTCCTAATTGGTCACTACCCTGCGGCCTTAAAGCTACTCAGTGTTCCCTGGGGTTCACTAACTACTATCAGAAATTCATTAGAATTTATTCCAGGCTGGTAGCCCCCATCACTGCCCTGACTCGGAGGGATACTGACCCCAATAACTGGCCCTCTGAGGCTGTTGAGGCCTTTCATGCCTTAAAGCAAGCTTTCATTTCAGGCCCTGCTCTGGTTAGGGCAGATGTGTCCAAGGCTTTTTCTATTGAGGTTGACGCTTCTTCTGTAGGAGTGGGGGGTATTCTCTTCCAGACTGCCACCGGAGCCTGACACCTAGTGTACATTCTTTTCAAGGAAATTCCCCTCCCCAGAAAAGAATTACTGTATTGGAGATCGGGAGCTCCGAGCCATCAAGCACGCTCTGGAGGAGTGGCAATATCTCTTTTATGGGTCCCCTCACAAATTCACAATTTTTACGGACCATTAGAACCTCCAGTATCTGCAGTTTGCTTGTCAACTCAATCCCTGGCATGCCCTTTGGTCTTTGTTCTTTTCTCAGTTAGATTTTGTCATTACCTTTAAACCTGGTTCTGCTAACTTCCGAGCAAACGCCCTTTCTCGCTCCTTTGATCCACAGGATTCAGAGACTGCTGTGGAACCAGAGTTTATCATTGCTCCAGCCCACATCCTAGCCTTAACCTCTATACAGGAATCCATTATCTCTCCTGGTAAAACCTTGGTGCCTCCCCAACTCTGTACCAAAATATTATGTTGGGTAAACGATTCTAAACTTTCTGGTCATCCAGGCATACACAGAACCTTTACATTTCTCTCCCGACAGTACTGGTGGCCCAATCTTCATAAGGATGTGACAGACTATGTCAAGGCCTTTGCTGTCTGTGCTCAAAGTCTGCCACCTGCAGGCCCACTCCTACCACTACCTATTCCCACTGAACCTTGGTGTCATCTTTCCAGAGTTTTTGTCATGGACTTTCCTCTTTTTGCTGGCTGTACAGACATTTGGGTAGTTGTGGACCGATTTTCTAAGATGGCCCACTTTTTACCTCTCCCAGCTTTACCTTCACCAGCAGCATTGGTGCCAGTGTTCATTCTGGAAATTTTCCTTATGCCCATTAACTTCCCTAGCAGTGTTCCCGAGTGTGACTCGGGGTGGATTTTAACTGCAAAAAGTAGTATTCCCGAGTCACACTCGGGGTAGCTTTTAACTGAGAAAAAAACCCACTTACCTTGTTCCGTCGCTGTCCCCCGGCATCCTGCTGGTCCCCGCAGGTCCTGGGACATGTCCTTCCTCCTCAATCTCCAGCCGCAAAGTGCAGAGACGAGATCTACGGGGTTTACTGGTGACGTCAGTACATGCGGAGGATCGGTGGGAAATTCAAATAATTTTGTATTAGATTCATCACCAAAAAGCTGTATTGAATCCAATATATATATATATATATATATATATATATATATATATATATATATATAATTATATTATATATGTTACTATACAGTTGAATTACGTTTAATTTTTTTAAAAATTTTTTTAAACAGATTTTTATGTTTTGTTATTTAAAGTTTATTAAGATTATTAAATTTATTTTGTTAGTTTGTTCCACCTGAAAAAAAAAGCCCCAATGGATAATCAAAGAGGAGTGGACTCCTATTTGCCCAGCCTGTGATTACATCGTGTATCTGTGGGAGGAAGAGAAGAAGAGGAGGGAGGGAAAGCCAGGCTTTTGAAGGGCAAAAACGCAAAATTTTATTGTTCCAACAACATAATTTAAAAGATTAAGAACTGTGCCTCTATAAATGAATCCTAGGCTAACATAAAACCACTAGTTTCACAAAAAAATAGCAATATCGTTTAGTATCATACTTGGCTACCGATGGCGGTAAGGTGTCCCACCCGACGCGTTTTGCCCATACCGGGCTTCCTCAGGTGTAAGGGGAGACTTAGTATTATTGCTGGGGCTTTTTGCCGCATTAAGAGCCTTGTGATACCGAATTGCTACTTGCAAGTGATTTGATAGTGAGACCGATATCAATTTGGACGTACTGCTGGTGTTTCCAGATGTCCGAGTGGAGTGAACGGTGTGATAGAAGCTTGAAATGTTTATTCCAGGACCTTCATATGCACAATGGTTATGACATCTCTGTGTGTCTTAGTAGAAGTAAATGACAGTGATTCAGCATGGGAATATAAAGTGTTGTCTTCTCGTATGGAGTATTTTAGTTGTGGTATGTGGGTGAGCTGCTGGCAGCCGTCCAAAATGTATTAAATATCAGTGAGTTATGCCTAAGAATTACAGCCTACACTGAAAAATAAATCTCCATGCAAAAGATTGTACTGCTTTTTGCATGAAAATTTGGAAGGAATTAGACCGCTAGGGAGGTTAATATTGTGTCAGACTGTGGGTGCAGTTTACTTTCCACTTCTGGAAAGGCTTTTGCAAAACCCTGGACATCTCTGCAGAGTTCTTTTCAGCCTATCATCTGCAGACTAATGGGCAGACAAAGAGAGTCAATCAGCCGTTGGAGCAAAATCTTCGAGCCCTGGTATCCCCCCATCCTGATGACTGGGTGACTCTGCTACCTTGGACCAGAGTTTTCTCACAATATTCATGTCTGCACCAGCACCAACAAGTGTCCATTCTTCATCTCTACGGAAAACATCCAAGTCTTCCGTCTCCTATACCCTTTTTGCCGATGTACCTGCACTAAGTGCAACCATATTTGGGCTTCAACCTCAGAGCACCTAATGCAGTCAGCATCTCGTTACAAAAAGTTTGCTGATCGGCGTTGCCAAAACATGTCTCTTTTCCAACCTGGGGATAAAGTCTGGCTCTCCACACTGCACATTTATTGCAAGGTTCCTTCTCTGAAGTTTGCTCCATGTTTCATCAGACCTTATGCTATTTCTGCCAAGGTTAACCCAGTTTGTTACAAGTTAGGTCTTCCCCCACATCTCAAGCTGCCCAATGCTTTCCAAGTGTCCCTACTTAAACCATTTGTCCTGAATCACTTTTCTCATCCCTCTATGTTGGCTACTCCTGCACCCGATTCTTCTCAGGAATGTGAGGTCCAGCAAATTCTGGATTCCACAATTTCTCGCAAGACGCTGATGTACCTAACTGACTGGAAAGGTTTCGGTCCTGAGGAGAGATCATGGGTTCTAGCAACAGATGTGTCTGCACCTCTTCTTGCCAAGAGGAATAATCTTTGTTTCCCTCTGAAACCTGGACCTCGGTGGGTGGGGAGGCCACGTAAAAGGGGATGTAATGTCACACTTACCTCTTCCTCACTAAAGTGCAAACGGCTCTCTGGTGCGCATGGGGACAGTTCTTACTCTGGGTGTGTCTACGCTAGCAAGCTTTATCAGTTTCGCCGGCCAATCAGAAAATAGCCTCTTGATCATCACTGGCTATATATAATCAGCTCAGACACAGCACTCAGTGTTCGTGCAACAAGTCTCCATTAGTGCCGAGCCCCTAGTTCCTCAAGGGTGGGTAGACAATCCCGGCTTTTTTCTGGCTCCTTGTTGACAAATGTCTGAACAACGAGAATATGGCTTCTAAAAGTCATTAAGAAAACATTTTCATAGAAAATGTTAAGTAAAAAAAAACAAAAAAAAAACGGAATAAACAGTAAGTCTGAGTAACAAAATATAATTGTACCTATATAAATATAATTGTACCTATAAGTTTTTTGCATATGTGATTTGCAAAAATAATTGGCTGAAATGGAACAACGATATTATTATTATTTTTATTAATAGGAAAAGTGAGAAATTAAATATAAACAATTAAACATTAAATATATACAACATCACATCAGCAGGTATTAAGCTACATTCAATCCATATTGTGATCATTAGATGGATGTTTCAAACAATCTAGCTGACCATAACTAAGCTAGATCTAATAGACTGTTCTTTCCTGAACAGCGTTATAGAGCTGCATTGGGAAAGGCTAGAATGAAAGGGTTGAGAATTCTGTTTTGGTATTTAATGAATAGAATACTTGTGGATTTGCATTAAAGCACTGACTATAATTACAAACGTGGTAAAGTGGTAAATATATGAAATTCATAAGTGAATATTGAGTTCCCCGTTTCTTGGACATTGATGCCCAATATGAACTGAAATGTCTGTAGCGCACTTGTGATTTGGGAAAGAGAACAGGAACACTCTCTAGACCTCGTGATGAAGCCGGCACTGTTTCCATGAAGCACCTAGAGACACTGTTTATCTAGGATTACACGTGTATTTGTAGTAACAACCAAATATATACATAAGTGTTTGTTTTGTTTTTATTATTTTACAAAAAAAATTTTTGTTTTAGACTTTTTTATAAGAGTGTAGTGATAATAATCATTCTAATTGGATCTTAAACTGCCCAAAAAGTCCCATTTGTGGTATATGCTGGTTAGTTTTACGTTCCTGGTACCTTTATTTGATCTTTTTGTAACCCCCATTTACCATGCACATTATAAATGCTATATTTTGGTGCCTTAAATATCTTCATTTGTGGCATTTCAATTATTGCCAATGGCAGACCTTAAGTCCAGAAGAGGATCTCCCTATATGCCACATGTCCCATTTATTTAATTTACCGGTGCAAACTAATACTGAAATTCACAAGAATTATTGGAAATGAAGTGACATTGTGGCAATATATGCAGGCATTGTGATCTGTGGCTTTGGAAGACTGCTGTGGGACCAGGAGCAGCTATTTGCAAACCTTTAGGGTGTCATGGTGAAGGGGCTGTGCAGAACATACTTACTTTGACATACTAATCTGAATTGTAGACTGAAGAAAAAATAAAAAAGCTGCTGACTGCTCTCCACCGTCAAGTATAAGTGGTGCCCAGTTGTGCTACACGATGATGGTCATGTACAGAGACAATAAAGGACACGTGTGTAGGAGAATAAGACATCACCAAAACTTCAAACAAAACTGCTTTTGCAGCATGAAAATTCACTCACAATAGCTGACTAGTGTAGTGCAAACCTCATATTTTCTTCTTTCTTACCTGATTGCTGTTTCTCTTCCCCCTTATAGCACAGTAATTAATGTAGAATTGCTGGTCCCCAGGTTTCCATGATGTGTAATATCCAACAACCACTCAATATTTAGAAGGCTGTATAAAATTTGTTATTTTCAGTACGATGGCAAGTTCACTATTATTATCAAAACATTTTCTATCTGAAAAAACATTAAATGGATATTTGATTTGTTTCACATACCGTATTTTTCGGACCATTAGACGGACCATTAAACAAGAAAAAAAAAATTCATTTGATTTCCCCTGAGATCCAGCGTGCAGCACTTGTGCCCGCCCATGAAGGCGGCGCCGATCGGCATTCATCAAATCAATCGGCGCCGCCTTCGTGGGCGGGCACAAGTGCCGTACGCTGGAACACAGAGGAGGAACACAGACACTGGCTGCTGTCAGCCTCTGTCTGTTTTCCTCCTGTGTTCCCCTGAGATCCAGCGTGCGGCACTTGTGCCCGCCCATGAAGGCGGCGCCGATCGGCATTCATCAAATCAATCGGCGCCGCCTTCGTGGGCGGGCACAAGTGCCGCACGCTGGAACACAGGGGAACACAGAGGAGGAACACAGACACTGGTGACACTGCTGTCAGCCTCTGTCTGTTTTCCTCCTGTGTTCCCCTGAGATCCAGCGTGCGGCACTTGTGCCCGCCCATGAAGGCGGCGCCGATCAGCATTCATCAAATCAATCGGCGCCGCCTTCGTGGGCGGGCACAAGTGCCGTACGCTGGAACACAGAGGAGGAACACAGACACTGGCTGCTGTCAGCCGGGGACCGGCGGGGACACAGGTAAGTAAAAAAATATGCCCCTGTACCTCTGCATTCGGACCATAAGACGCACCCTGATTTTCCCCCCACTTTAGGAGGAAAAAAAGTGTGTCTTATGGTCCGAAAAATACGGTATTTATAAAACTGGGGATCAACACAAAAAAAATCAGAATTTTAATCTTTAAGCCCAAAATATTAGGCTTCCTCACACATTTCCTAATTCCTTGCAAACAACCCTAAACTCATAGATATGGCTACATATAAGATCCCGCTGCTCGAAGTATGTCATTTCTATTAAGAGGTAAGTACTTCCATTGGGCTATACTTGACCAGTTACATTATGATGGAAACCTTCACCAGAAAAACTCTGGGTCCAGATGGTAGCTTTGTTTCTATCTTGTTGCGTGGGACAAAAAAGGTCAAGGGGGGTATATAGAAATATTTTCTCTTCTCCCCTTTGAAAGATTTTAATTTAGTTAGAAGTGGTGGTGGGGAGGGCAGTCGGGAGGAGGAAATGTCCAGATGGCATAGGCTAATCCCGCGGACTTTTGGTAATTGGCTTCAGGCTTTTTCTATTTTGGCAAGTGTGGTTGGTGAAAGGATGCATAAACATTGTTCAGCTCTTTTTGGGTATTTAGAAGGCATTAGTGAGGCCTATAGGGTTTATGGGTGACAGGCATGGCTCAAGTACAATGAACTGTTTGGGCAACAGATGGTGAGGTTCTTAGGGTTTCTTGGGCCCTACCCAGGAAGGGGACTTGCTGGCAGTTTAATGAGGGAGTGTGTAGATTTGGCAATTCCTGCTGTTTCCGATACACATGTACAGGTTGTGCCGAGGCACATAGTTTTACCAAATATGGGCTGCAGCTGCGGCAGAGAGGGGGGAAAACAGAAGTATGGACAAGGGGTGTTGTTGGCCAAGGTGGACATAGAGGCGGCTTTTTGCCTGCTTCCAGTACATCCGGAGAGCCAGCAGGCTGTGCAGTGTCATGCGCACTTTTCAAAACTTTTAGTACTTTTTTGAAGTGGGTGGTTCGGGACCTGGCAGGGTTTTTCTCAGTGCTACACTACCTGCATGACTTTGTAGATCTTTTTGGGTCACGGACTTGTAGCGTTCTGTTGGGCCCGCTGCAATATGTGGCTGGGAGATTTGGGGTTCCGTCAGCCCCGCAGAATACAGAAGGTCCAGCAAAGAAGCTTTCTTTCCTGGGCATAGTGATTGATACTGTAGACATAGAATTCAGGCTGCCGGAGGATAAATTGCAGGCTCTGAAGCAGGAGGTGTGTAAGCCGTCAGGTAGGAAAAAGTTACATTTGCAGCAGTTGCAGTCACTGCTGAGCAAGCTTAACTTTGAGTGCACAATCATGCCGAAAGGTAGGGATTTTGCACAGCACTTGGCAGCGACAATGGCGGGGGTTTGTTGCCCTAGTCGTTTTGTGGTCCTCACCAAGGACTTGCGGATGGATTTAGTGGTGTGTAGGAGGAGTGTAATGGCAGAGCATTGTGGATGGTTGGACAAATAAGTACCCCAAGTATGGATTTGTTCACGGATGCAGGGTGTCTTGTTTGGTGTCCAATTTGGTGCTGATGGAATTATTCTCGATAGTTTTGGCGCTGGAACTTTGAGGCAGTAAATTGGCAAACAGGTGGTTTTGTTTCCTTTGTGACGACCTGGGATGGTTCAGGCGGTGAATAAGTGGTCTGTGCCGGTGATTCAAATTAGACATTTAAGTCCTATTATGCTTTTGTTTAATGTGTATCTGTTGGTGGTTCATATTCTGGGGGTGTCTAACATGGTGGCGGATGCTTTGTCTTGCTTGCAGTAGCGAATGTTTCACAAGTTGGAGCCAGAGTTGGACCTATACAGGGTCCCTTGCCCATCTCATAATGCCCATGGCATTATTGGGGCATCTGGTTAAGGTGTTTGTGTCAGAATATAAGGCGGTACTATTTAGGACTGCCTTTTTTCTGCCATTTTTTGGAGCCTTCCGTATTGGGGAGTTGGTGACTTATGTCTAAGTCGGTAAAGGGAGGGATATTAGTGGAGGATGTTACCTAGACGGAGCAGAAGGTGGTGGTATATATTCGGTGTTCCAAAACCGGCACGGAAGGGCATGGTTTTCAGGTGGAATTGAGTGCAGTGAGAGGACGGACATGTCTGGTAGGGGTCGTGAAGGAGTTATTGCGGGTGCGTCCTGCGGGGGACGGCCCCTTACTGATACACGCCGATGGGTCGGCCTTGTCTAGGAATACATTTTTGGTAGTGTTTCACAGAGGTTTGAGAAAAGAAGATTGACAAAGAAGGACTATACATCCCATTCTTTCTGCAAAGGTGCGGCAAGGGAGGCGGCCAGATGGGGGTTGGGGGAAGAAGTGATTGAAAGGATTGCTAGGTGGGTGTTGGTGCTATACAAGCTGTATATTAGGCCGTATCTAGTGGAGGTGTAAGGGGGAGGAGTGGGAGAGGGGGGAATGGGGGGGGCCTGTGTTGTTGGTTTTCTTGCACTGAAGCCACCTGTTCTTGTTTGCTCCTGGTTGGGAGAGCCTGGGAGTGATGTCTGGGTGTAACTTTGCAGCAAAGTAGTCCAGCATGACATGTGAAGGGGGAATTAGGATTGAGAGGGGAGTTTAGTTGCACTGAAACTTTTATCAAATCTATATATTCAATATACCTGTAATATTGGATATCTCCCCCTCTGCACATGGGACACAATCATAGCAGCAAGGGTGGATAGACAATCCGGGCTTCTTCCTGGTCCCTGGTTGACAACGTTCTGAGCACCGAGACTCTGGCTTCTAAAAGTCATTATAGCAAAACATTTTCAATAAAAAAAGAGAAGAATGCTTTTGAAAAATTTTCAGGAAATAAAAAGTAAGATAGAGGTGACCAAATTTTATTGCGTCCAATTCCTTCTGGGCAACTTTTTTACCAATGTAATGTGCAGATATCGTTGGTTCCAGTGGAATATTATTAAATAATGAAAGATGAGAAAAAATGATATATTTTTCTGGGTTTTTTAAGTTGCCTTCCAGCAAATTGATTGTTATTTGCAACATTTAGCAGCAGTACAATAAACAAGAATGATTGCAACTTCTAGAAGACCGAATGATTGAATTCATGATTGTAAAATACACCATCCCATTTTGCAGTTGAAGAGACAAAAGTGAAAAGACTAGGCTGGAAATGTCACTGCCGCCCTCTCCAACATTGGACTTGGCTCAATATTACATTGTATCACGGTACAGCATATAGCATTTTACTCCACAGAATATTGTAATCAAAACCACACTAATGTCCAGTAACTCAGAATGAGTAATGCACAGTGGTTGGTGCCGCCTCCCCCAATCTTTTTCTTTTTCCACACTATCATCTGTACATTGCCAACTAGAGCATGGAAAAAATGCCAAGCCATGCCCAAACTACAGTATTTACCTAGGTGAAAAAAAATGCTATGGATTCTGCAGACCCCAGGTCACATATGATAGATAGCACTCAAGTCTGAACAAGGCAAAGCTGTAGGTGCAATGGCCCAAAGCTAACCTGCAAATGTTTTGTTCACATACTAGCCATATGATTGAAATTGAAATAATTTACATGGATAATATCAACAGACTCAGGACAAAATCTTTTGTATGTGAAGAATTGGGATGGTAAATTCTTAGCAAAATTTTAAACCAAATGTTGGGACATATTTTCACAGGTCCTCTGGTACCCCCTCATACATTCTGGTGACAGTACTTTGCCTTGTATTAAACCTAAAACAATAGAGAGTGACTAGACTTACCTGTATAATGTTTGGTCCAGGAGAGCAAGTGATTACACAGGTAAACAAAAAATTAGTTTTGATAATCATCAGAAGCCACAGCAGACTTTTCCAAATCAGTTTTTCAAACAGATTTCAGATCTGTTTTTCCCTAACACGTACATGTTCCTGAGTTATGAGTACTATTATAGTTAACATTGTACGTGCATGTATTGTGTACTAAAATGTAAGCACCATTGTAGTGAATGTAATACATCCTCAGTGTAAAGTAAAATAAGGCCACTATGGTATAGATCTACTGATCCATCAGGTCCCATTGTTTCTTCAGAAATGCTTAGAGATGATTTTCTTGTGTACTCTTTGTCTGGATTGTCGCGGTACATCATCCAGCAGTAGTCAGCCATCATACTTTCATTCCAGAAACCTTGGTAGCGGTGCTCCATTAACTGAATGTTCTGGTGAAAACCTTCTCCTTGTTCATCACTTACCATACCAAGATTTTACGGGAAGAATTCTAGATGTGAGTGCAAGAAATGTATTTTTAATGACATGCGACAACCCAGTTTCTGGTATGAATCAAGCAGATTCTGAACTCCTTCCTTGTATGCAGGAGACTTTTGGTTTCCCAGGAAATTTTCACACAGCCCCTTGAATGAATCCCAACAGTTACACCCTTTACAAGCAAGTGCTTCTGTTTAAGCCTTGAAGCAAGAAGTTCTGCTTTGTCTTTGGAGAGATATGGATCACGAACAAGCTCATTCAGCTCTGCTTGTGTAAAGGTCTCTGGTTCTGAATCTTCATCGGCCAAGTAGTCAGGATCAGATGATTCGGGGTTGTACCTGGCTGCAACTCCAGCGCATTCCTCATCACCTTCTACAGAAGCAAGTCCATCATGTGGCGGTACCGGAACTGGCAATGAATCATCATGGGGAACAGGCCTAACTGCAGAATCCAGGCTGGGATATACAATTTTGTGCTTAGTTTTACCTGAGAATCCACCTGAGAGTGACACGGCAAAAATAGCAGTCGATTAGATGGTCTCGCGGTTCTCTCTCCACATCATAGGGATTGCAAATGGAATTGCTGCTTTACTCAGATTTAGCCAGTTAAAGGCAATATCTAGCATGATGACAAATGAAATCAATCACAGTTAGTGCGGTCTCCAACCTTAAAAAAACAAAACAAACTGCTGTTAAATGTTGTAATATGTTAAGGCTATTTATAACGAATTTCACACAATAATTAAATAATTGTATCACAAAAACTAGATGTGATAGATAAAAACTGAACGCAGATTTGAAATCCGCATCAAAAATACTACTTAGCCCACATAAAATAATATCTGATGAAAATGACATGTTGACTTGTGCTATTTTTTATTTTCTTTTTGCTGTGGAAAACTTTAAATTGTATGTATGGCTTTCTAACTACAAAACAATTTTACAATCATTTCAAGAAATATTGGCAAATCTAGATTTTCTAGCAATGTTTTACATTAATTAGTTGTGAAAATAGATTATTAAATAAACGTGACTGCACATGGCAAAAATATTTACATAATATTCAGTGAGTAAGTAAGGAGAAAAAAGCCAAAAACAAAATAGAAAAAAAGGGGAAGGAAGAGGCTTATGCTCCTGTTTATGAATATGTAAAAAATCAGGAAAGATTTTTAAACTGAATGTAAAAATCAGGATTATTTAAAGTTGAACTATAGAGTTTACCTGATCAGCCCTAAATGCCGTGTTTCACCTATTTGCAATATTTGTAGAATGGGCCAAAGCTTTCACTGTCAGATACATCCGTAGAGAATTCCCTTGATTTGAAAATCCATCACAGGTGGTGTAGCATCCGTCACTGAGATATTTGGAATATTAAGAGTTATGTTTTGTAATTGAACATTATTGTCATTTTTATGAGGAAACATTGTATATTGTAATGATCAATTCATTATTTAGGAGCTTAAATACTGGAGGCCTTGACAATAGTTTTCTATTAAGCACAGCTTCATCTCTCAGGAATGTTACTTCTGAAATATCTAAAACCAAACCTGAGTTAAAATGAGGAAATAGGATAAATGGTTTCATATAATTGTAACCCCAGGAAGGGGGGAAAATAATCACAGCATTTGGGCTGATCCTATGGTGATTCATTAAATAAATATCCACGTGGTTTGTGAAGGACCCAAGGGGACCCAAATATTACATAGTACGTTTCTAAAATGTAAAAACCAATATTCAAAAGCCACACAAATCCCCTGGGCATTCAGATATTTCTTTAGAATTTGTGCCTCGTTCTCACTAGGATCATTATCTGATAAAAATATTCCAACCCATGTCCAGCCAAAATGTTTCATCAGTTTGGCAATGGCTAAATAATAGACGTGATTATTCTGAATGGTCCTGAACACATGAGGATAAAGCCGTCTGCCAGTCAATGTGTAGTCTGTGGATCCATAACTGATCTGAAAAGAAGGGAAGAAACATAATATTTTCGGATTGCAAATTCATCGGCCATAAAGGGAATCTGTAAACGCTGCATTATGAAGGTTTTTCTCCAGTCCCTGCAGGTCGCCGGTGCCACCATCCTCTCATTTAATTTTTTCTGCACTTTGATCTTCAGCTACCCTGACTGGCCAAGCTAGGACAATGTAAATCCCTTGCAGGCACAAATCTATTTATTCAGTCCCTACATCCACAAGGGAAGCCGGGTATTCCTGGTAGCAAATGCTGAGCTGGCATGCCATTGTTCAGTTGGCTGGGAGTATATCACTGATTGTTGCAAAATGATGAACTGATGACTACAAAATAAAAAGGGGGCTGAGGAAGAAGAAAAGATATACCAGCTTCCCAAAATCCTTTTTTTAGATGCATGTTGTCACACAATACTTTCATCCTTATCCCTACCACTTTCTGCTCCATCACTCTTACCTATTTTCCCAATCTTGTCCAGAACAATATCCTCTTTGACATTGACCCAATGCCCCCTTAGTGAAAGTGGCTCCAGGGTAATGTGTCACATTTACTATCTTCATCTCCTTACTGTAACTGAAAAAATGAATGAACCACCCAGTCCTTTAGGCTTAAAGCTTGGCTAAGAGGAATCTGTCTCCTGCAATCCAAGTCAGAATAGATAAACATAAAGCCAATCCAGCAAAGGATGGCTGTCATTGTTCTGTCTTGCTGAATTGGCTAAACAATGACAGGTGCTCCACCCACCAGGGCAGAGATCCTATCATTGTGTTTAGCATCAGTGGAGACATCCAGCACAGGAAGGGATCATTCTGGGATTGCATATTTAGATATCCCTGGGCTCTACAAAACGTAAAGATTGGTAACCAATAATCATAATAGTAATAAATACTTTTTTTCTTTTTGTGTAGAGTTTTGGTATTGCCAGGTATTGCCTTCTTTACCAGATATTGTATATTTTTCTTTAATATACAATATGACCTTGTGCAGATAGGGTACCTTTCATTTTGTACAGATGGATGAAGCTTGCACTGACCTATGTGTATCTGTGTTGGTATTGTTGTAGAAGAATACTGATCTCCAATAACACCAGCCAGATTGCCTTTTTCTACAGGAATATTTAGGAATTGTCTTCCATGGTCCAGATAACATATTCAATACACTCCTTATAGCCTTCCTGGGATCAGACCATGAATCATACAAATGATAGCCCGGTGTAATATTGACTGAAGGATGCAAAGTCTTGTTTATATTTTCAATAGAATATATTAAAACTAGAGAATTTACGAATGCCTGGGCCATTGATCTATAGGAAATACAAATTCTAGAGATAAAAAATGACTATATAAGGTATATCTGCATTGAAATTATTCACAATAGGCTTTATTTTTCCTTTTCTATATTTAAACATGGCTGTTGGTGGTCTGATTTATCAAAGCTTCCCAAGACTGAAGAAGATAGACTGTCATGGGTTAACCTGAGTGATCCAGCAAACATAGAATGGATCTGGATTGAAAGAAATTTTAAGAAATCCCTTTTAGGGTTTGCTAGATCACCCAGGTTCTCCCATGAAAGCCTATCTTCTCCAGAATTGGGTAGTTTTAATAAATCAGACCCATTGTGTAGCTAAGTAAAGAGGGAAGTTATCTTTCACCCTCAGTCCATATAGGATTTTTATTTTTTTCAGTGGAATTTGTAGCAAAAAAGCCAGGTCTTTCAAACATATAAAGCTCCATCTCCCTTAACAAATAGCAGGATGGAAGTTAAAGAAAAGTAGGTAGAAAAGTTAGTAAACACATTATCAATAGGGACTACATTACAATCTATGATGTGATTGAGAAGATATTCATCTTCTAATGAAATTTGACAAACTCAAAACTCTTTAAGATCCCAGAAGGATCCTGATGCCCTCTTACCCAGGTGCCAAGGGCAAAGCTAAGAGTATGGAAAGTTTTACTGATCCAGATTAAGACAAGTCTGATATGTGTGAGATACACAGAGTACAGGCAAGGGTCATGCATCAAGGATTAAGAGCTCACAGAATATAAAATTATGCAAATTTTAAACAGGTGATACTCCCTCTGTAATATAACATACTGACCTGCTTGTCTTCATATGTTAGAAAATGATGCCTGATTGGAGGTCTGACTTCTATATATA
>NC_092860.1:155909210-155909469 GCF_032062135.1 Pyxicephalus adspersus
AGATAGATTTGTGGGGTCACCATTAATAAAGCGGTCAACAGAAGGGGGAAGGAGGTGCTGATTCCTTAATATAGATATACTTGCGGGGTCACCATCACTTGAGGGGTCACCAACAGGAGGAAGGGGGTCCTGATTCCTCTATAAAGATAGAATTGTGGGGTCATCATCACTAGAGGGGTCGCCAGCAGGAGGAAGGAGGTCCTGATTCCTCTATATAGATAGAATTGTGGGGTCAACATCACTAGAGGGGTCGCCAGCA
>NC_092860.1:155909707-155928479 GCF_032062135.1 Pyxicephalus adspersus
TGTGGGGTCACCATCACTAGAGGGGTCACCGGCAGGAGGAAGGAGGTCCTGATTCCTCTATATAGATAGAATTGTGGGGTCACCATCACTAGGAGAGTCACCAGCAAGAGGAATTACCTGATTACTCTATGCATATAGAGGTGTGGGGTTTATCACTGGAGGGGTCACCAGAAGGAGAAAGGAGGACCTGATTCACCTATTAAGATATAATAGTTTGGTCACCATCACTAGAGAGATCACCATCAAAGAAAATGATGTCCTGATGAATGAGGTCCTGATTCCCCATTATAGAATCTTACCGTGAACTAATTTAGTATGCTGTTTCCTATTCTTTAGAAGTTACTTGCAAAAAGATTTTGATAAATGATTTTAGCTGCCAAGGGGAAAGTTGATTAGGGATGTGCAGTTTGTGAGTGGAGTCTCCCGAAAGGCAGTTGAGAAGATGTTGTTTGCACAGAGATAGTATGCAACTCAATGCCATAGGGACAGACATATGGTTATGGTGGTTAGAGTTATGGAGGGCAAAGGTATCAGTTTATACTTGTGGGGCATAGAGTGAACCTTTGTTGATATGGTTCCCCTTGAAGGGTGGAAGAAATATGTTTTGGAGGTGCACAACAATCATTGGCTAAGGTCCTTAAGGCGATGCTGGGCAGCTAGGGACCATTGAAATTCTACTGGATGGGACAAAAAGAGTTGTGGGTATTTTGCGGACTTTCCCTATTGTTTATAGGGGTGGAGTTGTTATGCTGTTATGGTTGTAAGATTGTTATTGGTAAATTTGCAAGTTTTTAAGGTATATTTTAATAAACAATGGTCTGCAGACGTTTTAAAATTCAAAAAATGGTCAATGTCTGAATTCTTGCTTCTGGGTGGTAAGGGGGGCTGGGGCAGCTGTTTTGAAAAAGGGGGCAACTTCTTAGCATTCCTGGTCATGTGAAGAACAAATCCAGGATTCATCAATACCAATGTCAAGACATATTGCTCTTCATTCCTTAAGGCTTCTAACACCCCTATTTTGTTTGCCAGGTTTCTATAATTGGTGAACCAATTCTTTAAACCAGGGGTGCCCAAATCGTCGATCGTAATCTACTGGTCGATCACAAAGGCAACAGGAGTCAATTGTGGAGCCCTGCCTTACTCCTCCCTGCTGTGTACCAGTAGCCCTGCTGCATGTCTATAGGGATGCTGGGGATGTCTTTCAGTGCATGAGAAGGCTGTGTAACAGTAGGGAGTGGGGAGGGAGGCAGAGAGGGCAGGAGGGCAGTCTGAGGTGAGTAGTGCAGCCAGTCAGTTCAGGCTCGGGGTCAGGGTTCAATTACCAAGATACCTTTGTACAAATTAGCAGTCCTTTTTCTTGTGCAGCATGTTATTCTCCTATGACATGTGAACTGTAGCTTTCCTGACACTATAGTCTTGTAGTGCAGTGTCTGTGCAATGTTCCGCCATTCAATGTCTCATTAGCTTCAGTCACTTCTGTGTCATACTCGGTGTATATATATAAATAATTATATGTTTAGTATTCAGTTGTTGGTGGATCATTTTGACTTCTGACATTTTAAAAGTAGCTCGCAAGCCATTAAAAGTGTGGGCACCCCTGCTTTAAACTATTGCTGTATTTACCAGCAATGTTTGCCAAATTCATTTGTTTTTCCAGTACAATTTGTAGTGAGTACTCCAATGTTTGTGTGTAACATTTATCCATGACTGACCCACCCCCTGTCCTACTTTATCTATTCCTCCAACTTTCCCTAAAATCTTTCCCCTAGCCTATCAGGTAAAATTATCTCTGGCATACCAATGTATGTAACATGTACCCCAACCCAGTGCTCTAGGAACCCACATCCTTCCCTTTTACACCAGGACTACTACCAGAGCTACTATCTTCCATGTATCCTGTCATTAGTTCTAATATGGACAAGCAAAACTCCCACTCAGTCCATCACATGCTGAACCCTGGCAGCAGGTAGATAGCAAGCCATTCGGTTCGGGAACTCTGGACAATAAATGAATCAGTCCTCTTGATTATGGGTGCTCAAACACAGGGCTGGCCTTGCTTTTCTGCAGTCAGTTCCACTGGTTTTGTCTTCCTGTGGCCAGTTCGGGCTTAGAATTTAGCTTATTAGCATGGTCATAATTTGACCAACAACAGGTTAATGTCTCAAGTCCTTTGTAAATACTCATGTAATAGTAACTATTTATATCATTCATGAATTTGATTTGGGGAAAAATGGTTCCAAATTATTAAACTGACTGTAAACATTATTATACAAACCATTCAAATAACACGATTAGAATGTCTTGAAGATGTACAGTACATGTTTCTCATGTACATTTTTGTGTGTTTGTTTCTATTATGTTTCCAAACCTACTCATGAAGAATATTTTTATAAAAGTGCACACGGTCCCCCTAATCTAACAATTTCACCCCTCTCCTGCCATGGGACTTGGTGGGCCAGGAAACAAGCAGGTAAGCTCTTGTCCATACCAGGCCTCATACTTTAATTTGACTTTTAATGCACACTTTGTTTTTATTCTTTTTGGGCTTCCAAATTCCATAACAAACATTACAAAAACTCTTTGGATATAAGAAGTCCTTATCTCTCTATTATGAAAGGTATAAGAATTGGTATGTTAAAGAAAGGGTTGGAGAATGCTCACTGCCCCGCATATTGTGACGACCAGGGGCCAATGCCTGAATCAATGTTTCGTTAAAATTTAAAAGGAACCATACACAATAAAAAATGTGGCGCTTTAAATCATCCCTAGCCGTTCCTGTGGTCTCGCATTTGGAAACACAAGATAAATTTCCTGCTCACCATGTGCTGACTGAGACAAATTTAGAAAAAAGAATATGAAATGTTCTGTATACAGCACACAAAGCCGGTGACATCAATGCTCACTTCTAGTTTTAGTTTAGATTACAAACACTTGAGCTGAGCAGCCCTCCAGAGATATCTAAAATCATTCTCCATGATTACAGTGGTGGAGCCGCTCTGTTCATCAGAGGAAAACAACAACCAACTCAGAAATAATTCCAATATTTGATTGGATGAAAGTTTCTTCAGATTCCTCCGAGAGACAGAGACAGAAATACCGATCACCACCTGCTCCGTCATCATAGAAATCATTTATTTCTTCTTTCTTTTAACTCCTCTTTGACTTGTCCACTTTAGTTTGGAAATTCAATGAAACAAATGTATATTTTTCTAATAACAATGATGGTGTGCTAGTGTCACATACATTTTACATGAAAGAATAAAGATTTTTTTTAAATGAAAGCATATTTGCATAAATAATAAATCTTGACTTTTTATAAAATGATCGTAAAAATCTGCACATTTACAAACCGCACAAAAAGTTAAATCCCCTTTATTTCTGGATGAATAAGCAATACTGCATGTACTATACCAGCATTTACAATGAGTAGAGTAGCGGTTTGGATTTAGGTCATATTTATTTAAAATATTGGTTAATCAATTTGGTTCTTCCAGGAACCAAATAAAACCGATATTCTTTCAACATTCTGCTGCTGTTTTGTTAGTGGTAGGCATGTTAGGGGCCCCAAAAATCCCCCACTACTATTGGGACTGGGGAACTTTGTATTCCTGAATACACAGAACATGTAGAAATGAATTCAGGCCAGGTTTGTGTCCGGCAACAAATGTTAGTCTTCAGAGCTGCACTATAAAGAAGTCATCATGAAATGATTTAGTTCTACCACTGGCATTGTACTAGACTGCTTTTAAGTGCAGGATATAATACAGCATAAAATAGAAGGGGGTAAAAAGGGAATTCCATAGGGAATTCCATTTTCCCTATGACTTAAACCAGACCCTCACCTGCCCCAATGCTGGCAAGGACCACAAAGATGAGAAATTCTTCCCCATTACCGAAGCTATGACAGATTCAAGTTATGGGAATTGTCTTCATCTCCTATATGGGTTTTTATGCCTCTCCTGATAATTCATTTTTTAGGTGTACATCATGGTGGGGACCAGGCACACATTTTCAATTATCTTCCCTCATCTAGCACACGAAGAAGCATCATCCAATGACTGGAGAAGATAGACTATCACGGGAGAACCCAGGTGATCCAGTGAACCTGGAGTGAATTTCTTAAAATCATGTGCTTTTTTTTGGCAAATGTTTTAAATCTTGGACTAGATCCATTCCAGGTTTTCTGGATCACCCAGGTTCCATGTGATGGAAAATACAGTAACAGTAATATGCCATCCATGTTTCTTGGCAGGGTGTTTGATTATCTCTGGCATACATCTCTTGATGTTTCTTAATTGTCCTCTCAGGGATAACTGACCCACCACTGCAGTGGTGGTCCCTGTCTGGCCCATTTAGAAAATTATCCCAGCCTATACAACCAATATCATTGGAGGACTAGCTTTGATATGCCATCTATGTCTCATTGGTGTGTTACCCAGCCTTGATTGTGGATTTTTCTCAGCTCCCTTCATATAATTTGATTGTAACAAGGAGGTAGGGCCTGGATGTGGAGAGGAAGGAGTAGGTAGAAGGCCAGCATAACTAGGTGCTAGGGGGATCAAGGGCAGAATAGGGTTAAGAGAAGTGAGGTGGAGGCCATGTTGTCAGGGAAAGAGGTAAGGGATTGGTTTAAACAAAAATGGTGGGAAGGAGTGAGGAAAGGGTTAAAAAGACAGGAACTAGGGGGTTAGCCCTCCCTTCTGCCATTGTTAAGAGGCTGGAGTTAGAATGAGGGAAAGTTTTAAGGGGTATTGGCAGCTGATAAATAGGTGGGAGACTCATCTCCGGTGTGACATCTCCTCAAGTTAAATGTATAGGGTGGTAATTTGCTGGTGGTTGTTAAAAGGGGGGTGCAAGGAAGGTATTCGTTCCCGAGCCAGTGGAGTAAGATATGGCTGGTAACAATTACATAGGGAGCAGATCCCTATAGGGATGGCAGAGTTAGGTGAGCATTGTCTTTGAGGAAGTGTTATGGTTCTGCCGTTACCGTTGTTTTACTGCGGTTGGGATAATGTGTTGTTGTTATTATGTTGTTTATGTAATATTATTATTTATGGTTATATTGTGTTATTGTCATTAAGTTTTGGTTATTTAAATTGTTTGATTTAAAGGAAGGGGTGTGACAATAAAGCAGCCCGAGAGTTATGACTAGTGTGTAATCACCTTTCCCAGTTGGTGGAACCCAAGTGTGTAGCCAAATCCCTTCTCTGGTGTCACGCACGGCTCCACAGGGCAAAGTAACCCAGTGGGTGGAGATGGGCATGGGGCGCAGGGTCCAAGCATTAGCTTGGTCTTCTCCAAAACCTCTAGTTATGAGGTTGTTGTGCGGAGGGGTGCTGCCAGGTTGCGGTCCCCGTGTCCGCCAAGACAGGTGGCTGCTAACTAACAGGAACCAAAATGTAGTGCCAAAGCGAAAACTAAAAGAGTAGTGGAACGAACCAAAGGTCAGGGCAGGACGCAAACAAGAGTAGTCAGGAAGCAAGCCGGGGTCAGTACACGGATAGCACAGGAACAGTATACAGAAACTAGAGCAGTAGAACCACAAGAAACTCCTTTGTACAGGCAACTTCCTGTTACCAAGCCACTTCCTTAAAAAGGGGATGTCATGTGATAAGTGTAGGTCATGTGAGCCGCAGACACCAACCCCACCAGCAGAAGGAGAGCTGATAGAGAATCACATGACCTGGACCAGGAAGTGTGCAGAGAGTTGTATCCAGAAGGGGAGATTGTGCTGGATGCAGGGGACTGCAAGGTGGGTGAGACAGAAGGAGTCACAGATGTCCTAGATCTGGGGAGGTCTGTGGCATCTGACTAGTTTTTACCAAATCCTCCCCCTTTTTCTATCCTGAACAAGGCACTAGTAAGTATTTTCTATTCTTTATTATTTAGGTGTTTTATTTCTCTTTTTTTGGCCCTTGAACAATACTATCATCAACAAGTCGGGGGTTGGTATCAATGGGGCTGATTTACTAAAAGAATCAGCTTTTTACTTACCAAGGTGAATATATAGTAAATGTGGTGAAAAATGACCTTTTAAAGAATACCCAATCACATGTCAGAAAATCTAAATCTAAAAAAAAAATAACAGAGGAACTTGCAATAACTTGCAAAAGAATAATGAAATAACTTAGGTGAACATTTCTTTACTAAATCAGCCCCAAATTTGTCTTTTTGGTTAGTATGTATAATATTGTGTAAACGTTTTAGGCAGGTATGGAAAATGCTTTAATGTTAATTGTTTAATTTTGTCCGTTCACAATACAAATGCAATGCACAAAAGACAAGTCTATAGCATCAATACATTGTCTGTGTGTTTGGGGCCATTGTCCTGCTGCAGAATACATTTGGGGCCAATCAGATGCCTCCCTGATGGAAATGCATGATAGTAAGTATCTATTTGTATTTCTCTGCATTGAGGACAAGCGTAATTCTCTCGGACTCCCCAATTCCATTTGCCCAAACTACCATGTTTCACTGTTACCTGCAGACACTTAATATTGTACTACCTTCCAGCCCTCCAACCGAATATTTAAAAAAAACGTTCCAGTACAAGAACCTGCTGACATTTTTTTGCACTCCGGTTCTTATGGTTTCATGTATAGTTGATTTGCCTGGCCGTATTTTCAGGTTGGAGGTATGGATTTTTGGCCACATTTTTTCATGAAGACCTACTATGGCCAGATGTCTCTGGACAGTAGATGGGTGTACGCAGGGGTGTAGTCTAAAATATAAAGAGGGGCATGGTAGGTCTGAGCAGATGAAAGTGGGCGGGTTGTTTTCAGAGAAAACCCGCCAACCTCCCTAAGGAGCCCACAATTAATTACGTGAGACATGGTCTGCGGCTCTAGCTGGTGGTGGGGGGAAAAGGTGTACCAGCTAGAGCCGCCAACCACCAAAAAATTGTTTGCAAGAGTGGCCATGCGTGCATACGACATTCCCACCCGTGCCCACCCTACACCCCTGGGTGTACCTGGATCCCACAGGTTTCTGCCTGAGCTAATGGCTCAGCTCGACATCTTCTAATTAGGAAGGGATGTAAACATGATGTGTCTTTTATCTGCATCACTAAGGGAAACACACATAAACAACTTGTCCTAGGATTCCAGTCAACTTTGAGATGTCTGCCTGGGACAGCCCTGCCTGATGTAAAATACCTACCTTGTGTCTTGTTGCTCTGCTCAGTCTTGCCATAGTGCATGACCTGTGATACAAAACTGTCCTCCACAACCTCACCCTGGTAACAGTCTGGCTTTTTCCAGTTTTAGGCCTCCTACAAAGCTTACCCATGTCCTCCCCATTCTGGCTTTGTTTACCACAACAAACATCGTACTCTTAAACCATTATCTGACCTCCTGGATGAAGCCCAGCTTGAGCTCAATACCTTATTTGTACCCAAGGTAAGCTATTGACAGATTCATCAAATTTTAACAAATTCTTTGGTAAAACATGACAGAGCAAAGAGGGTCAAAATAGGACTTCTGGTGACTTCTGACTGTCTGGAATAACAAAGTTTTATCAAGCAAAAATCATGAGTTTACTTTTTCACAGTGTCATTGGGTTTATTTCTGGCTCTAATCTTTCACACTTCTTGAAAACAGGTCAGTGGCACTCTGCACCCCAGTATTCAATCTCAAGGGTAACAAGAATATTATCATTTAGTTGGGACAACACCTATTGTTGATATGATTGCGCTAATGAACTAAATTCTATTGCAAATTAACATCGATACTAGCTTTAAAAAATGATTTTCCCAGCTTTATTTTAACCCTATTTTATGGAAAATTTCTGTACCGTGATGGGTCTTGAGTACCCACAATGCCAGATGCCAGTCTTAAAAGACCCCCCCCCACCCTGCGCCGAAGTGTTCAGGACACTGCACATTAAGTTCTTCTCTGCTGTGCCCAAACACCAAACACACAAGGAAAACCAATAATCAGTTAAAAATTCAGTTTACATGGTGAGCTCTCCCATAATGCCTTGGGGCCCCAATGAGTGGGCAGAAAGGCGAAAGAGACTTTCAAAACCATGTCTGGTGATAGCAATTGCAGCCTGCAAATGTCCTATTGAGCACCAACCTAACATTGTGTATGTCCCACCAAGATCCTTTATAAGGCAAGTCTGACCATTTCAGTGTTTTCTGCTTTTTGTTACTCAGTGCTTAAGCTGTTTCTAATAAATTAGACAAATCCAGAGTTTATACAGCAGCTTTCCCTGCTCAGAGGACTGGAGGTTGTGTGACTGTTTTCTGAGGAGATCATCGTCTACTTGTAAGAGCATTTAGTGAAATTGATGGATTGAAAGCCAGACTTTTGTGGTTTGAGTAGGGAGTTGGCATTCAGATAGTCAGTGACTCTTATATAGACAAGATGCTCAAGAAGTTTTCGGGCAGATCGGAAAGGGAGATACAATGGTAGTATAGAGGGGCCTAGGTTTCTCCAGACGTGAGAAGACAATTTCATGTTAAACACTAAGGGTAAAATACCAGTGGTAAGAAAAAGGTTGAAAAGTTCAGTCAGTGTAGGGGCCAGTTTTCAGCTACACAGGCCACACCTGGATATTCCAAATATGCTCAAGTCACCCAATGGCAGGTAGCTACATTGACATGTCTGATTTTTCTTATATTAGGCAAAATCACAGAAGTTTTTAACAAGTATCCAAGTATCACAGTTATTCTTTTCCTATTGTTGCTAACAAATTTCACACAATTTTCTCAGATGGTTAACCAAGTTTAATGGGAACATTTGACAGTTTTTCTCATGACTGTTAACAAAGTGAAATCACAGTAATTATTTATAATTTAACAAAGGAAATTCCTCACATTTTTTTATACTAAAAAAGTAGGTACTTGCCATAGTCAAAAAATATACAATGTTTTGGGGTTTAACATGCTTTAATGTGCATGTTGCTGCAGTAGAAAGGGCAAAAACCAGACATTCTAACTGTTCACCACTGTATCAAAATACATAAAATCTCTTTACTACATAGCATTTACAGATCCCTTTATAGCAGCTGAATTTGCAGTTAATAATAATTGTTAATAATTGTTTCCCCCCAAATCACTTACGGATCCACAGACTGCACAGACTGACAGATGGCTTTATCTCCATGTGTTCAGGATGATCACGTCCATTATTCAGCCATTGCCAGACTAGTGAAGCATTTTGGCTGGACGTGGGTCGGAATATGGTATTTACATTTGAGAAAAATATATTGCAATACGATCATCTATATCTGCTGGTATATTCTATGTTACATTTTTTTCGATTCTCTTACTAGTATTATTATTATTATTATTATTTCGACTGAAACCAATTTTTAAAATACATTAGTAAAATTATATTTTTCAAAAGCAAACTTATCTTTATAGACAATGTTTTCTTTTAGAAAAGATGTAACTCTTATTTGTGTTTCACTTTATCAAACACTTATGAATAAATGCCACATCTCATTAATTTATTATGAGGAAGAAAATAAAACTTTTCAAAAATACCAGAGACTTTAGACAAAGCAACTTTTTTTAAAAAATTTAATCCTTATACATAAAAGAAAAAAAAACATCAACACAAGACAATAGTGCATATTAAAAATCATCAATCATTTGGTAGTCTCAGTTTATCACAAATGTCCTAAAAACAGGCTCAACCCATTTCCAGCCCATAATGTCTGCTTCTTCTGGAGAAAAATAGGCAGACCTTGGTCACAAACAGGAGTGTTGTGGGGTGGGCTCGGGTGGGAAGGCCGTGCCCTCACTTTTTTTCGGGAGTGGACACGCATGCCCACGCTTTTTACAGAGAATTTTTTATTGAACACAAAGTATATCCTGAAGAACTCAGAAATTATTAAAAAGTATAAAAAAGTACGAGTCATACAGTAGTAATACATCATACAAAAGAGCATTATACACTTACAAAATTCAATAAAATACAAATCGCCCCATCCATTTTTGAGCCATAGATGAGGACAGTAGAGTCACACTGCTTGTCATGGAACAGATGGAGGAAGTTGATCCACACACAGCATCAGTGAAGTGTATTAATTAGTGCTACATTTTAGGTTAAATGCATTTATTTTGCACGTATAACAAAGTTCCGGTAAGCCCTGGAAATAATTGCAAATAAATTGCTGAATCTATTAAAAAGTTTATTGATTCAGTACAAAAACCCATAATATTTCTAACCACATACAGACCTATATATGGACTTTAAGAAGTCGGAATCTCAGTGTTCGGACATTTGTCAGCCAGGAACCAGAAAAAAGCCGGGATTGTCTATACACCCTTGCTGCCATGATTGTGTCCCGTGTTCAGAGAGGGAGATATCCAATATTACAGGTATATTGGATAAAGAGATTTCAGAAATGCTAAACTCCCCACTCAAACTTTATCCCATATGAAGGGTCACCTCACGTACTGTCCTAGCATGATCTCAATTGTTCTCCAAATCATCACCTTTTTGGTTTTGTCACCTGTATTTAGCTTACGTATGTGGAGCAGTGCATGCATGTCTCTGATGAGATTTAGGTGGCCTCATAGTGAAATTCCACAAAGCACCATGCCAGTTGTCAGACCATATTTCTTACATAAGTATCTATTCTTGTGATGCTCCAGCAGCTTAAACCTCTCACAGGTGGCCTGAATCTTGCAGCAAAAGATTTTCCAAATAGAGCGGCCAATAGGATAGCTTGATATTTCTGGGCATGACAGGGATTTGCTAGTGGTACCGTGTTAGGGGTTCACTTCTTGGTAGATGAGCGTCTAAGTGACACCCAGTCTTCACCAGAGAACACCGCAAAGTAAGGTACTAGTGACTACATGGCTACTTTGCTGCAGGATGACACTGGGTCTTGACCCTCAGGCCCTCTTTAATAGGGGTAAATAGAAAGAGGTGGCTTCAGGGCAGGAACAGCTGACAAAGCAAGTCCAAGAATGGCTGAGATCTGGGTAAGCAGCAGACAAGAGATGTGGTCAGAGGCAAGATAATGTCAGGGCATGGAAAATCAGCAAAGTGGGAAGTTAAGCACATTAGGGTTTCAGAAGTCTTTGTATAGTGTCCAAGCAGATCAGGTGTCAAGGTAACATTTCATATTATCATTTTCATTAGCAACTAATTCCTCCATGTGTTGAAAAAAGGGCTGATTTTCTTAGCCATTCGGGTAGTAAGGGATGAACAATAGGAAGAACCAATGCCTCTAAATTACCAGACTAAAGGCCATTACATAGTGATGAACATTCTTTTTTTTGACTAAGGCTAAAAAGCCCGGTATTGTAGGTAATAGGCTTAAAGTGTACTGGGCATTCTCCCGTTGGTATAGAGGCTGTAAACATAAAGTACCAGAATGTGAAAATCACTGGGCATTCCCACTAAATGTGTGGCATGGTGCCTTGTAGACATTACCATTTATAGCATAGCTTCGAATCGTGTGGAGTATCTGGAAACATCAACTGGACAAACGTACTAATGAGTTAGAATTTGAAAAATCTTTTCCTGAGCCCAGCAGTTGGTTGGGAAAGAGAAGGTCAGTGAGAAAAAAGTTTCTCAATCTTCTATGGGGAAAGATATCTGTAAAAGCACTGTGTGAAACCATCTGGGCCCATACTTTTCCTGGTTGAGGAAAGAGGATAGATAGGTAGAGGATTTAATAACACGCTGTACCTCTGCTTCAGTGAATAGAGATTTTTAAGCCTCTACAACTTATAGGTGGGAAGAGCTGTGTCTGTTATGTACTGCCTAAGAGAAATGGAAGATTTTGTTGTTTGAGGGAGTCTATACAAATCAGAATAATACCTCTGAAAACCATTGTCACTGTTTGGGATAGACTACCAGGATGGGTGAGAATCATAGGAATATAAGTTGAGGTCAACATGGAATGAAAACCCTTAGCTATAAGTTAATAGAAAGCCCCATCTCGATCATGCTGATAGGGTGGTCATATGGGGTGCTGATAGGGTGGTCATATAGGGTGCTGATAGGGTGGTCATATAGGGTGCTGATAGGGTGGTCATATAGGGTGCTGATAAGGTGGTCATATAGGGTGCTGATAGGGTGGTCATATAGGGTGCTGATAGGGTGGTCATATAGGGTGAGAAGGGTGCATTTAGCATCTAGAAGCTACACATATGCTTAGAGCAACAGTGTAGAATTAAAGAGGTATATGAGCAAATGTTTTTTTTTTTTTGCAAGGGTAAGTTTGATGACGGGGTTTCTGCATTTTTAAATACATGAGCCGGTTTTATTCAGAACTCATGCAGTATTCATGACTGCTACTGCATGAGTGCTTACAAATAGTGCTGGTGTTCAAATTTGGGTTGTTGTCCTTATATTAGACTCGAATATGGCTGTTCGAGTTGGAATAGACCAGACCCGAATAACACGGGATTCGACGGGGCAAATTCGTGTGTAAAAAAATGTGTTAAAAAAAGAGGCTTTAAAGTTAAAGTAATTTATTGAATGTGTGTGATTTGTGTAACTAACTTTTACTTTTTTACAGGTTATCTCACAATGACAGGATGTTTCCCACGGCTGCACAGCCGTGGTAATCCTCCTGTCAGTGTTTCCTTTACAGTTTTTACTTTCCAAAAAAGTAGCTTGGATAAATCTTGGATGGGGAGATGAGACTTTTCAGCAAGAAACACCTAGAGGCATGGAGAGAGGGGTGTGGATAGGCTAAATAAATTAACCTTCATGGCATCATAGAGGGCCAGATCTAGACTTTCTAAAGGAAGTTTTGTATGGTCTGAGTGCTTGGAATTTATTTCTATAACAAGTAGGAGATCCAAGAGACATGCACCAGGAACATTTGTTGTAGACTATGTGATTTTCTCACACTTTGCCACATAGGCTGGGGATACCCCAGAATTCAACAACATAAATCTCATCAGAGATATGCTGTCCATGGAACTATTAGGTGGAGAAAATAGTCTGCCCACTGGCTAGAGCATTAAAAAGTTGCAGGGTCCAAGATACCAACCTCCAGCTCCATCAGCCATGATGTCTGCATAGCGGTCCATATGTGACAAAGCTGACAACTGCTGAAAGGAACTGGACTACAGAGTGCTACAAATTTGAGAGGTAACAAAGTAGTTAGAACAGGCAAAGGTCAGGGCTAATATCAATCAAGGGAGATCAGAATAATGCTGAAGTATGAATCTGGAAAAGCAGATGGTTCAAATACACAGCCAAGAAAATATTGGCACAGAAAAGTTCAGAATGCCAAAAAATCCAGGATGGTCAAGAAACACCTAGGATCAAACACTGGACTGACAAAATACACTGGAGCCTGGAGAATAATCTGTAACCTCCTTGTTCAGACTATACCCCTGCCTGTAACTCCCCCATATAGAAAATATCATTTGAGCAGTTCATGTAAATGGCCAGGAAATGGTTTAGATTTTCAACCAATGCTACCCATAAACATTGGGTGCATTTATACTCGCCCATTGACACCTATCCATGTTAGTTCATCCCTTGGGTAGAACAACGACTATGAATTCATATTGTTTTTTCTATATTGTTACCATACATAATGAATGGAACTTTGTTTCTTCCTATATATAGCATATGCTCCTCTGTATATCCAATCACACAGATAATGGGGAACCCAGAGTTTCCACTAGATATTCAACAATCTTCATTTGGACTTATTCTCCACTTATCCTCCTTCAATTGCAATTGGTCTGTTTCTTACTTGCTTTAAAATTTTGGGGTCACTATTGGAGGGCTCTGATTACTCTCTTGGTGACTGGTTGTATCTTAGATCTCTATGATCACTTACCTCTCTACCAATCATAAGGTAACCCTTTGTGTTCCTGTGCCTCCAAAATGTCATGGTCTTTCTCATCCAGCCCTATTCACCATAAATTGGACAAATATGTTGGCTTTATCCTCAGACCCGGATTTGGCTTCAATATGCTCCCCTTGCTTGTGGTGAAGGCCATTGATCCAGAGACTCCAGTGAAGAAGTTCTGCTTTGCCTTATTAGATATTATTCCTATTACCATTATATACCATATAGTGCTTCAGCACCACATTCAGACTTCCAAACCAGACAGAGAGGTAATTCAAACCAAGCAAGCTACATGTGAGCCATGATAAATTGACGTTGGGCAAGAGAAGTGTGAGTCACACCGAGAATCTATACAGTACCTCCTACAGAGCTTTCTTTTCACCTCCCAGACACCAAAACCATTATAGTGACACTCTCATGGAACCAATAAAAAAGAAAAAGAAGTGTTTTCAGTGGAAGTAGCAGAAAGTACTTTGGAGTACTACATGTTCTTTCTGGGTACCCAACTCATGGATAATATCCAAATCTGTTGGCCGTTCTTCCCCAGAAAAACTTAAATAGCTAAAGCAAAAAAACAAAGAGATAAGTACATGTATGTGTAAATGTTAACATTTTCCTATCATTCTTGCTTGTATTTTTCTTGTAGGTTTTATTTTTTTCATTTATCAATAATATAAATTAAGTAAAATAAAAAAATGTACTTTAGTGTAAGTTGTTGGAAACAGTCCTTGGGGGATTTGTATATTTTATTCTGTCCTTTTTTCAATTATCTGCAATATTTTTATTCCATTACATCAGAAATATAACTGTGATATCCTTTATAAACCTGACACTGTTACAACATTCACCTGAACCTGAAATCAGTGTCAGGATTCTGTACATCTCTCAGCAATGAGATTCTATACCAAAGAGAATAATGGAGCTGACTCTATCAGAGATCCTTCCATGTTATATTCAATCATCTATAAGAGTCTTCTGGTTGTTGGCTTTGTGTGTGACCCCCGGCTCATCTGACACACGGAACTCCGCTCAGCAATGTGATATCACAATGAGGAATTATACATTTGAGTATAAGTATTCTCAGGAAGGAGACATCATTATAGGAGGATTATTCACTGCTCATTCTACAATGACATGGTGGGGTCCTACGAGAAACCTATTAGTCAATCTCATGTGTGCAGGGTAAGTCAGCCGTGAAATGCAAAACTTCATTAAAAGAATAGAAATGGAAAAAATCCTAAATTATCATTAAGTACTAATGTTCATTATTGCATTTATAATCATTTACAGTATGTACATTGTATGGTTTCAGTACCACACGTCATCTTAATGTGACTGTCTGACACCTTTGTGGCCCCCATTCATAGAATACATTTTTCTGGTCTCCGATTTCAAAGTATGTGAGTACATTGAACATGTTGTAGGATATTGCATAAAATACTTCAACGTTTCCAGGGTTAATCTTTTTGAGCAAAAGTAGCAGTAAGGGCTTTCCTCCATGGCTTCCAATAAGAAAATGTTTTGCTTGTACAGTCGGGGCATTGCTAAAGGGAATGTTGTTGGAGTGTTGTGTAACTCAAGTGGTCATATCTAGACATTGTTTATCCTAATAAAAAAGTCATTATGGAATAAACAGGCCCATGGTGGAAATGTGATACCTGTAGAGGACTATTAGGTCAAAAGGAAAACCTTATTGGCTGACATCCACCCTCATAACTCCAAGTATCTCCACTGAAACGGTTAAGGACCGAGGTCGGGATATAAAGGTATGAAGCTGAAGGAGATAATTACCGGACCAGAGGGAAGTCATTAAGAAATTTTCATTGTTAAGGTTTACTTAAAACTTTAGTTTATTTGAATTAAGTTATTATATCAATGACCTTATATATAAGCATTAGTACCTGAAGGATCACATCTGCTTAGAATCTGATGACCTGGAACAAGGTCAGACTTGTGATCTAATCACTTTATAGTATCAAAAAGCAGAAAAAAAGTAAAATGTTTAGCCACATGAAATGCAAAAGGGGAAGGTAATACTCGAAAATGATAGGGTTAAGGAATTTTACTAAAATTGTGCTAAAATCTATAACAAATCCTATTTTCCCACAGTGTAGACAGCAAAGGATATACACATCTCCTGGCATTTATGTTTGCTATTAACGAGATAAACCTTAATCCGGATATTCTGCCCAATGTGACTCTGGGATATCATGTGTATGATTCTTGTGGACATATGAATAAAGCTATAAAAGATGTTCTACAAATCTTGTCTGGACATACGAGGACAGCTCCAAATTATTCCTGTATGGAGCGGGATAACGTGGCTGGTTTCATCGGGGACCTCAGATCAGATACCACCCTACAAATGGCTCGGTTGTTGAATCTGTATGGTTACACCCAGGTAAGACCACGCAATTACACCCCTATCCTCATCATGTGTAACTAATATTATGTATTTTCATTAACATCTTATTTTATAAAGGACCAAACAGGAGAAATACCCAAACTGGTACTGGTAAAAAAAAACAAAAACATTGTTTATAACTCACTGAAGCTGATTTACCAAAGGAGTTGTAACTATTCACTGAAAGTTAGTAAAGCTGTGACTGCTTGACCTGAGGAAAGAGACATTGAAGGCTTTGGAGATTGAAGAAGAAAGGTCAGAGGAGTTCAGAGAGAGGTTAAGTTCAGGCTATTGGGTAAAACCATATGTTTTATTTCTTCTGAACACTTACTGCTGGCTGTCCACAGCTCGGTGCCTGGGAATGGTTTAAGCACACCTTTGCAAATGATTGTGTAGGATTTTAATGATATTTAATTGTTCATACATTGGTCTTTTATGAGTCCTTCTAAATTGACTTTTTCATTGCATTGTTTCTTTTCATTGTGTTTTTGCATTGTGTTTTGTTTCCAAGATCAGCTCTTGGAAACAAAAATGGATAAAACTATAGACCACACACATTGCAAACAGAGAGAGGCACAGCTGATGCAGACCATTCTTATAGGCAACCATTGCTAACAGACTGGGTCAGGGTAAAGTTACTGGACCAGCTTGTGCATATGACATGTCCATGAGTAATGCTGATACTGTTACCAAAACGAACCCGCTGATTAAATGTGAGATCACAAGATTGTGTCTGAAGATAGACCAGTTTGCTAATAAAACACAAGGTCCTTGTATATGTTCAGGCAAGGAGAGAGTTATTACACCCCATACCCAAATGAAAAAAGACGTGTCTTCTTGTTTGTATAGTAGGACAGTGACTTCATCCAGTGTTCGTAGGGAATGTCAAAACTCTTCTAAAACTGTGTCCTGTAAACAGTCATCATACGCTTGTAACATTCCAGGTCCTCAGCCTAAACCTGTATCAATGGTGAAAAAATGTTTCACAAGATGAGATGCTATGCTTGTGAATTATTTGGCCACGTTGCTAGATTTTGTTTGTCTCTGCACTGAACAGAGGATAAACCCCCATCAATATAAAACACACAGACGTGATACTGAAGTGTATTCAGCATGTTGGGGCATTCAACCTCATATAATATAAAATACAAAGACAGATAACAATTCTTTACAGGCTGAAAATGACCAACATTATAGTTTCTTAGAAGAGTTTCAAGGTTTTAAAACAGAGTACATGGAAGGCATCAGGCTATTGTAGCTATTGAAGGCTATTGCCCTTCCACAGAGAGAAGTAAAATGTCAGTAATGAATTTGGAAGTTTTGTATTTTAGGAAAAATACAGAGCAATGGTGGAATCTTGATATGACCGGGACCCTAAAACATAAAGTACCTTGGTTTGCCTTATTTTATGTACAGCGCAGCATAATATGTTGTCGCTATATAAATATTGCTTATCAATAACAAAAGTTTTTGGAATTTTGCATCTTGTTTTTTTGTTACCTTATAGTTTTTTTGTCTCTGACAAAAGCACACAGTTCTATCTATTTGATATCTGATCCATGTTTTTGTCTGGATGTTACTCAGGAGGGGTAGGTGCATTTGATAAAAGCATCTATAATCTTATAAAAGGTCCCTTCACTTTGTTCACATCTGATATCAATAACATTGTCCATATTCTGAGAAGATTCCCTTACTTTGTTCATATCAGACATTGATAATATTTTTTATTATCTAAGAAGATCCCCTTTGTGATCCCTGACCAGGGATCAGTCTGAGAAGATTCCCTTACTTTGTTCATATCAGACATTGATAATATTTTTTATTATCTAAGAAGATCCCCTTTGTGATCCCTGACCAGGGATCAGGGTTACCCCACAGTAGGAAATTATTACCAATTTGTACTAATAATTGTTATTATTACTATTATACGGTATTTAAATAGCGCCATCATAGTACGCAGCGCTGTACAAAGTCCATAGTCGTGCCACTAGCTGCCCCTGAAAGAATCTCACAATCTAATGTCCCTAGCAAAGCTATATGTAAGGTCAGTTTTGGGGGGAAGCCAATGAACCTTACTACATGTATTTGGGATGTGGGAGGAAACCCACGCAGACATGGGGAGAACCTGCAAAGCTGGACGTATATTCATGTACAATGTCGGTAATGTCGGTAATAGCTTGATCATGGGCACAGCACAGCAGAATGCAGGCAAAGGGATTGGCAGACATACTGCACACAATGAAATGTGTGTGGTCTGAGGATGTGGTAACAGGTGGATACAGGTATTGTGTGTGTATATATAGTATAATAACATATGTAAGGAAATTATTACATCTGATGGTCCCTTAGTATATTGTATTACTTACAACAAAATTCCTGAGTACCTGAAAGTCTGCAATCAAGAAATATTTCATAAAGCACAGAGTGGCCATGCCTAATATGGACTTTATTGATGGACTATTTGGACATAGATCCTATAAATCTGCAATGTTTCCATTACAATTAGGAAGATAATAGACTGTTAGGTCATTAATGACTGTGGGGAACTGCAGAATTTGCTTTCGCATATCAGAAACATAATTTGAT